>NC_047166.1:763162-840662 GCF_009819705.1 Hippoglossus hippoglossus | reverse complement strand
GTTTACGTCGCTCATAAAGAAAAATTACTGAAAGAGTAGATTTAAAATTTGATGTAAACAATTTACAAAATGTATAAATTCGAGAAAATAAAATGCGTTTAGAGTTTCTCTTCATGCGATATTTGATTGGCTCTTTTAATTTCATATCATCTTGTTGCGCCATCTAGTGTTCATCTCGATGAACCGAAAAGGTTTACCTGACGTTCGTAAATATCTGTGATGCATTTGGATGGAAACTATTTTGAATTCACGTGGACTTAATTTTCAACTTTTAATTAAGTTTGCATCTTCTTGACTTTTGTCTCAACTCGCCTGCAGACCCGTTATTGTGCCAGTGATGTCACAGGGTATTGAACACACCCCCACAACCTGTGCACATCACTGCAGCGAGGTGTTCAGCCACCAGAGGTCAGCAGAAACAAGGATTTTAGGAGGTTTCTATCTGAATCTCTGAGAAATCTAAAATTGATCCACGTTTTCTCTGCGATCGATCAGTAATAATGTTTTATTTTCGATTGGACAGCGAGGGTCAGTTCCAGCAGTAGATGGAGACGTTTTTTTATGTCAGCGTCACAGTGTGTACGTTAATAAAACACAGGGTGTACGTTCACAAAGTCACATTTCTGGGAATTTGAAATGTGACATTTATCGGTTGAGCGGTGACTCGAGCGTCGAGCGGAGGAGTGTATTTAAAACAGATTATTGTGTTTGCTGTTGTAATTTATAAATGGTTGTGATTTCAGTTGTAAATGTTTTTTTTTTTTTAAGAAAACAGAAATAAAAGACGGTGACGAGCCAGAGTCAGTTTGTCGTCTTTGTTTTGATCAAAAACTTTATTGAAAATAATTTATAATTTTATATATCGTTTTAATTAAAAAACACAAGGATGATAAGAAAAAAGTACAAAACCAACAGGAAACAGATCTTAGTGTCATGTTCATTCTACAGTGTATGAAAATAATAAAAATAAAAAACTTTATGAACTGTTGAACATGACAGAGAATCTGATCATATACATCTGATTTAGTTCAATTGTAAATTATATTTCATGACTCAATTTATTAAAAATGTAGTTTTCTACATTTAGAATTGTAGCAGCTAACATTTAGAGTTGTAGCTAACATTTAGAATTGTAGCAGTTAACATTTAGAATTGTAGCTAACATTTAGAATTGTAGCAGTTAACATTTAGAATTGTAGCTAACATTTAGAATTGTAGCTAACATTTAGAATTGTAGCAGTTAACATTTAGAGTTGTAGCTAACATTTAGAGTTGTAGCTAACATTTAGAATTGTAGCAGTTAACATTTAGAATTGTAGCTAACATTTAGAGTTGTAGCTAACATTTAGAATTGTAGCTAACATTTAGAATTGTAGCAGTTAACATTTAGAGTTGTAGCTAACATTTAGAATTGTAGCAAACATTTAGAATTGTAGCTAACATTTAGAGTTGTAGCTAACATTTAGAGTTGTAGCTAACATTTAGAGTTGTAGCAAACATTTAGAATTGTAGCTAACATTTAGAATTGTAGCTAACATTTAGAGTTGTAGCAGCTAACATTTAGAATTGTAGCTAACATTTAGAGTTGTAGCAGCTAACATTTAGAATTGTAGCAGTTAACATTTAGAATTGTAGCAGTTAACATTTAGAATTGTAGCAGTTAACATTTAGAATTGTAGCTAACATTTAGAATTGTAGCTAACATTTAGAATTGTAGCAGTTAACATTTAGAGTTGTAGCTAACATTTAGAGTTGTAGCTAACATTTAGAATTGTAGCAGTTAACATTTAGAATTGTAGCTAACATTTAGAGTTGTAGCTAACATTTAGAATTGTAGCTAACATTTAGAATTGTAGCAGTTAACATTTAGAGTTGTAGCTAACATTTAGAATTGTAGCAAACATTTAGAATTGTAGCTAACATTTAGAGTTGTAGCTAACATTTAGAGTTGTAGCTAACATTTAGAGTTGTAGCTAACATTTAGAGTTGTAGCAAACATTTAGAATTGTAGCTAACATTTAGAATTGTAGCTAACATTTAGAGTTGTAGCAGCTAACATTTAGAATTGTAGCTAATATTTAGAATTGTAGCAGCTAACATTTAGAATTGTAGCTAACATTTAGAATTGTAGCTAACATTTAGAATTGTAGCAGTTAACGTTTAGAATTGTAGCTAACATTTAGAATTGTAGCTAACATTTAGAGTTGTAGCAGCTAACATTTAGAATTGTAGCTAACATTTAGAGTTGTAGCAGCTAACATTTAGAATTGTAGCTAACATTTAGAGTTGTAGCAGCTAACATTTAGAATTGTAGCTAACATTTAGAATTGTAGCAGCTAACATTTAGAATTGTAGCTAACATTTAGAATTGTAGCTAACATTTAGAATTGTAGCAGTTAACATTTAGAATTGTAGCTAACATTTAGAATTGTAGCTAACATTTAGAATTGTAGCTAACATTTAGAATTGTAGCAGTTAACATTTAGAATTGTAGCTAACATTTAGAATTGTAGCTAACATTTAGAATTGTAGCAGTTAACATTTAGAATTGTAGCTAACATTTAGAGTTGTAGCTAACATTTAGAATTGTAGCTAACATTTAGAATTGTAGCAGTTAACATTTAGAATTGTAGCAGTTAACATTTAGAATTGTAGCTAACATTTAGAATTGTAGCAGTTAACATTTAGAATTGTAGCAAACATTTAGAATTGTAGCAAACATTTAGAATTGTAGCAGTTAACATTTAGAATTGTAGCTAACATTTAGAATTGTAGCAGTTAACATTTAGAATTGTAGCAGTTAACATTTAGAGTTGTAGCAGTTAACATTTAGAATTGTAGCAGTTAACATTTAGAATTGTAGCTAACATTTAGAGTTGTAGCAAACATTTAGAATTGTAGCAGTTAACATTTAGAATTGTAGCAGTTAACATTTAGAATTGTAGCAGTTAACATTTAGAATTGTAGCAGTTAACATTTAGAATTGTAGCTAACATTTAGAGTTGTAGCTAACATTTAGAATTGTAGCTAACATTTAGAATTGTAGCAGTTAACATTTAGAATTGTAGCAGTTAACATTTAGAATTGTAGCAGTTAACATTTAGAGTTGTAGCAGTTAACATTTAGAATTGTAGCTAACATTTAGAATTGTAGCTAACATTTAGAGTTGTAGCAAACATTTAGAATTGTAGCTAACATTTAGAATTGTAGCTAACATTTAGAGTTGTAGCTAACATTTAGAATTGTAGCTAACATTTAGAATTGTAGCAGTTAACATTTAGAGTTGTAGCAAACATTTAGAATTGTAGCAGTTAACATTTAGAATTGTAGCTAACATTTAGAATTGTAGCTAACATTTAGAATTGTAGCAGTTAACATTTAGAATTGTAGCAGTTAACATTTAGAGTTGTAGCAAACATTTAGAATTGTAGCTAACATTTAGAATTGTAGCAGTTAACATTTAGAATTGTAGCTAACATTTAGAATTGTAGCAAACATTTAGAGTTTGTAGCTAACATTTAGAATTGTAGCAAACATTTAGAATTGTAGCTAACATTTAGAATTGTAGCAAACATTTAGAGTTGTAGCTAACATTTAGAATTGTAGCTAACATTTAGAATTGTAGCAAACATTTAGAGTTGTAGCTAACATTTAGAATTGTAGCTAACATTTAGAGTTGTAGCTAACATTTAGAATTGTAGCTAACATTTAGAATTGTAGCAGTTAACATTTAGAATTGTAGCTAACATTTAGAGTTGTAGCAGTTAACATTTAGAATTGTAGCAAACATTTAGAGTTGTAGCTAACATTTAGAATTGTAGCAAACATTTAGAATTGTAGCTAACATTTAGAGTTTGTAGCTAACATTTAGAATTGTAGCTAACATTTAGAAATTGTAGCTAACATTTAGAATTGTAGCAAACATTTAGAAATTGTAGCAGTTAACATTTAGAGTTGTAGCTAACATTTAGAGTTGTAGCAAACATTTAGAATTGTAGCAAACATTTAGAATTGTAGCTAACATTTAGAATTGTAGCAAACATTTAGAATTGTAGCTAACATTTAGAGTTGTAGCTAACATTTAGAATTGTAGCTAACATTTAGAGTTGTAGCTAACATTTAGCGTTGTAGCAAACATTTAGAATTGTAGCTAACATTTAGAATTGTAGCTAACATTTAGAGTTGTAGCAGCTAACATTTAGAATTGTAGCTAACATTTAGAGTTGTAGCAGCTAACATTTAGAATTGTAGCTAACATTTAGAGTTGTAGCAGCTAACATTTAGAATTGTAGCAGCTAACATTTAGAATTGTAGCTAACATTTAGAATTGTAGCAGTTAACATTTAGAATTGTAGCTAACATTTAGAATTGTAGCTAACATTTAGAATTGTAGCTAACATTTAGAATTGTAGCTAACATTTAGAATTGTAGCTAACATTTAGAATTGTAGCAGTTAACATTTAGAATTGTAGCTAACATTTAGAATTGTAGCAGTTAACATTTAGAATTGTAGCAAACATTTAGAATTGTAGCAGTTAACATTTAGAATTGTAGCAAACATTTAGAATTGTAGCAGTTAACATTTAGAATTGTAGCTAACATTTAGAGTTGTAGCTAACATTTAGAATTGTAGCAAACATTTTGAATTGTAGCAGTTAACATTTAGAATTGTAGCAAACATTTAGAATTGTAGCAGTTAACATTTAGAATTGTAGCAAACATTTAGAATTGTAGCTAACATTTAGAATTGTAGCTAACATTTAGAGTTGTAGCAAACATTTAGAATTGTAGCTAACATTTAGAATTGTAGCTAACATTTAGAGTTGTAGCAAACATTTAGAATTGTAGCTAACATTTAGAATTGTAGCAGCTAACATTTAGAATTGTAGCAGTTAACATTTAGAATTGTAGCAGTTAACATTTAGAGTTGTAGCAAACATTTAGAATTGTAGCTAACATTTAGAGTTGTAGCAAACATTTAGAATTGTAGCAGTTAACATTTAGAGTTGTAGCAAACATTTAGAGTTGTAGCAAACATTTAGAATTGTAGCAGTTAACATTTAGAATTGTAGCAGTTAACATTTAGAATTGTAGCAGTTAACATTTAGAATTGTAGCAGTTAACATTTAGAATTGTAGCTAACATTTAGAGTTGTAGCTAACATTTAGAATTTTAGCTAACATTTAGAATTGTAGCAGTTAACATTTAGAGTTGTAGCAGTTAACATTTAGAATTGTAGCTAACATTTAGAATTGTAGCAGTTAACATTTAGAGTTGTAGCAAACATTTAGAATTGTAGCTAACATTTAGAATTGTAGCTAACATTTAGAATTGTAGCAGTTAACATTTAGAATTGTAGCTAACATTTAGAATTGTAGCAGTTAACATTTAGAATTGTAGCAAACATTTAGAATTGTAGCAGTTAACATTTAGAATTGTAGCAAACATTTAGAATTGTAGCTAACATTTAGAATTGTAGCTAACATTTAGAGTTGTAGCTAACATTTAGAATTGTAGCTAACATTTAGAGTTGTAGCTAACATTTAGAATTGTAGCAAACATTTTGAATTGTAGCAGTTAACATTTAGAATTGTAGCAAACATTTTGAATTGTAGCAGTTAACATTTAGAATTGTAGCAAACATTTAGAATTGTAGCTAACATTTAGAATTGTAGCTAACATTTAGAGTTGTAGCTAACATTTAGAATTGTAGCTAACATTTAGAGTTGTAGCAAACATTTAGAATTGTAGCTAACATTTAGAATTGTAGCTAACATTTAGAGTTGTAGCAAACATTTAGAATTGTAGCTAACATTTAGAATTGTAGCTAACATTTAGAATTGTAGCAAACATTTAGAATTGTAGCTAACATTTAGAATTGTAGCTAACATTTAGAATTGTAGCAAACATTTAGAATTGTAGCTAACATTTAGAATTGTAGCTAACATTTAGAGTTGTAGCAAACATTTAGAATTGTAGCAGTTAACATTTAGAATTGTAGCAAACATTTAGAATTGTAGCAGTTAACATTTAGAATTGTAGCTAACATTTAGAGTTGTAGCTAACATTTAGAATTGTAGCAAACATTTTGAATTGTAGCAGTTAACATTTAGAATTGTAGCAAACATTTAGAATTGTAGCAGTTAACATTTAGAATTGTAGCAAACATTTAGAATTGTAGCTAACATTTAGAATTGTAGCCAACATTTAGAGTTGTAGCAAACATTTAGAATTGTAGCTAACATTTAGAATTGTAGCTAACATTTAGAGTTGTAGCAAACATTTAGAATTGTAGCTAACATTTAGAATTGTAGCAGCTAACATTTAGAATTGTAGCAGTTAACATTTAGAATTGTAGCAGTTAACATTTAGAGTTGTAGCAAACATTTAGAATTGTAGCTAACATTTAGAGTTGTAGCAAACATTTAGAATTGTAGCAGTTAACATTTAGAGTTGTAGCAAACATTTAGAATTGTAGCAGTTAACATTTAGAATTGTAGCAGTTAACATTTAGAGTTGTAGCTAACATTTAGAGTTGTAGCAAACATTTAGAATTGTAGCAGTTAACATTTAGAATTGTAGCAGTTAACATTTAGAATTGTAGCAGTTAACATTTAGAATTGTAGCTAACATTTAGAGTTGTAGCTAACATTTAGAATTTTAGCTAACATTTAGAATTGTAGCAGTTAACATTTAGAGTTGTAGCAGTTAACATTTAGAATTGTAGCTAACATTTAGAATTGTAGCAGTTAACATTTAGAGTTGTAGCAAACATTTAGAATTGTAGCTAACATTTAGAATTGTAGCTAACATTTAGAATTGTAGCTAACATTTAGAATTGTAGCAGTTAACATTTAGAATTGTAGCAAACATTTAGAATTGTAGCTAACATTTAGAATTGTAGCTAACATTTAGAGTTGTAGCTAACATTTAGAATTGTAGCTAACATTTAGAGTTGTAGCTAACATTTAGAATTGTAGCAAACATTTTGAATTGTAGCAGTTAACATTTAGAATTGTAGCAAACATTTTGAATTGTAGCAGTTAACATTTAGAATTGTAGCAAACATTTAGAATTGTAGCTAACATTTAGAATTGTAGCTAACATTTAGAGTTGTAGCAAACATTTAGAATTGTAGCTAACATTTAGAATTGTAGCTAACATTTAGAGTTGTAGCAAACATTTAGAATTGTAGCAGTTAACATTTAGAATTGTAGCTAACATTTAGAATTGTAGCAGTTAACATTTAGAATTGTAGCAGTTAACATTTAGAGTTGTAGCAGTTAACATTTAGAATTGTAGCAGTTAACATTTAGAATTGTAGCTAACATTTAGAGTTGTAGCAAACATTTAGAATTGTAGCAGTTAACATTTAGAATTGTAGCAGTTAACATTTAGAATTGTAGCAGTTAACATTTAGAATTGTAGCAGTTAACATTTAGAATTGTAGCTAACATTTAGAGTTGTAGCTAACATTTAGAATTGTAGCTAACATTTAGAATTGTAGCAGTTAACATTTAGAATTGTAGCAGTTAACATTTAGAGTTGTAGCAGTTAACATTTAGAATTGTAGCTAACATTTAGAGTTGTAGCAAACATTTAGAATTGTAGCTAACATTTAGAATTGTAGCTAACATTTAGAGTTGTAGCTAACATTTAGAATTGTAGCTAACATTTAGAATTGTAGCAGTTAACATTTAGAGTTGTAGCAAACATTTAGAATTGTAGCAGTTAACATTTAGAATTGTAGCTAACATTTAGAATTGTAGCTAACATTTAGAATTGTAGCAGTTAACATTTAGAATTGTAGCAGTTAACATTTAGAGTTGTAGCAAACATTTAGAATTGTAGCTAACATTTAGAATTGTAGCAGTTAACATTTAGAATTGTAGCTAACATTTAGAATTGTAGCAAACATTTAGAGTTTGTAGCTAACATTTAGAATTGTAGCAAACATTTAGAATTGTAGCTAACATTTAGAATTGTAGCAAACATTTAGAGTTGTAGCTAACATTTAGAATTGTAGCTAACATTTAGAATTGTAGCAAACATTTAGAGTTGTAGCTAACATTTAGAATTGTAGCTAACATTTAGAGTTGTAGCTAACATTTAGAATTGTAGCTAACATTTAGAATTGTAGCAGTTAACATTTAGAATTGTAGCTAACATTTAGAGTTGTAGCAGTTAACATTTAGAATTGTAGCAAACATTTAGAGTTGTAGCTAACATTTAGAATTGTAGCAAACATTTAGAATTGTAGCTAACATTTAGAGTTTGTAGCTAACATTTAGAATTGTAGCTAACATTTAGAAATTGTAGCTAACATTTAGAATTGTAGCAAACATTTAGAAATTGTAGCAGTTAACATTTAGAGTTGTAGCTAACATTTAGAGTTGTAGCAAACATTTAGAATTGTAGCAAACATTTAGAATTGTAGCTAACATTTAGAGTTGTAGCTAACATTTAGAATTGTAGCTAACATTTAGAGTTGTAGCTAACATTTAGCGTTGTAGCAAACATTTAGAATTGTAGCTAACATTTAGAATTGTAGCTAACATTTAGAGTTGTAGCAGCTAACATTTAGAATTGTAGCTAACATTTAGAATTGTAGCAGTTAACATTTAGAATTGTAGCAGTTAACATTTAGAATTGTAGCAGTTAACATTTAAAATTGTAGCTAACATTTAGAATTGTAGCAGTTAACATTTAGAATTGTAGCTAACATTTAGAATTGTAGCAGTTAACATTTAGAATTGTAGCAAACATTTAGAATTGTAGCAAACATTTAGAATTGTAGCAGTTAACATTTAGAATTGTAGCAAACATTTAGAATTGTAGCTAACATTTAGAATTGTAGCAGTTAACATTTAGAATTGTAGCTAACATTTAGAATTGTAGCTAACATTTAGAGTTGTAGCTAACATTTAGAATTGTAGCTAACATTTAGAGTTGTAGCAAACATTTAGAATTGTAGCTAACATTTAGAATTGTAGCTAACATTTAGAGTTGTAGCAAACATTTAGAATTGTAGCAGTTAACATTTAGAATTGTAGCTAACATTTAGAATTGTAGCAGTTAACATTTAGAATTGTAGCAGTTAACATTTAGAGTTGTAGCAGTTAACATTTAGAATTGTAGCAGTTAACATTTAGAATTGTAGCTAACATTTAGAGTTGTAGCAAACATTTAGAATTGTAGCAGTTAACATTTAGAATTGTAGCAGTTAACATTTAGAATTGTAGCAGTTAACATTTAGAATTGTAGCAGTTAACATTTAGAATTGTAGCTAACATTTAGAGTTGTAGCTAACATTTAGAATTGTAGCTAACATTTAGAATTGTAGCAGTTAACATTTAGAATTGTAGCAGTTAACATTTAGAGTTGTAGCAGTTAACATTTAGAATTGTAGCTAACATTTAGAATTGTAGCTAACATTTAGAGTTGTAGCAAACATTTAGAATTGTAGCTAACATTTAGAATTGTAGCTAACATTTAGAGTTGTAGCTAACATTTAGAATTGTAGCTAACATTTAGAATTGTAGCAGTTAACATTTAGAGTTGTAGCAAACATTTAGAATTGTAGCAGTTAACATTTAGAATTGTAGCTAACATTTAGAATTGTAGCTAACATTTAGAATTGTAGCAGTTAACATTTAGAATTGTAGCAGTTAACATTTAGAGTTGTAGCAAACATTTAGAATTGTAGCTAACATTTAGAATTGTAGCAGTTAACATTTAGAATTGTAGCTAACATTTAGAATTGTAGCAAACATTTAAAGTTTGTAGCTAACATTTAGAATTGTAGCAAACATTTAGAATTGTAGCTAACATTTAGAATTGTAGCAAACATTTAGAGTTGTAGCTAACATTTAGAATTGTAGCTAACATTTAGAATTGTAGCAAACATTTAGAGTTGTAGCTAACATTTAGAATTGTAGCTAACATTTAGAGTTGTAGCTAACATTTAGAATTGTAGCTAACATTTAGAATTGTAGCAGTTAACATTTAGAATTGTAGCTAACATTTAGAGTTGTAGCAGTTAACATTTAGAATTGTAGCAAACATTTAGAGTTGTAGCTAACATTTAGAATTGTAGCAAACATTTAGAATTGTAGCTAACATTTAGAGTTTGTAGCTAACATTTAGAATTGTAGCTAACATTTAGAAATTGTAGCTAACATTTAGAATTGTAGCAAACATTTAGAAATTGTAGCAGTTAACATTTAGAGTTGTAGCTAACATTTAGAGTTGTAGCAAACATTTAGAATTGTAGCAAACATTTAGAATTGTAGCTAACATTTAGAGTTGTAGCTAACATTTAGAATTGTAGCTAACATTTAGAGTTGTAGCTAACATTTAGCGTTGTAGCAAACATTTAGAATTGTAGCTAACATTTAGAATTGTAGCTAACATTTAGAGTTGTAGCAGCTAACATTTAGAATTGTAGCTAACATTTAGAGTTGTAGCAGCTAACATTTAGAATTGTAGCTAACATTTAGAGTTGTAGCAGCTAACATTTAGAATTGTAGCAGCTAACATTTAGAATTGTAGCTAACATTTAGAATTGTAGCAGTTAACATTTAGAATTGTAGCTAACATTTAGAATTGTAGCTAACATTTAGAATTGTAGCTAACATTTAGAATTGTAGCTAACATTTAGAATTGTAGCTAACATTTAGAATTGTAGCAGTTAACATTTAGAATTGTAGCTAACATTTAGAATTGTAGCAGTTAACATTTAGAATTGTAGCAAACATTTAGAATTGTAGCAGTTAACATTTAGAATTGTAGCAAACATTTAGAATTGTAGCAGTTAACATTTAGAATTGTAGCTAACATTTAGAGTTGTAGCTAACATTTAGAATTGTAGCAAACATTTTGAATTGTAGCAGTTAACATTTAGAATTGTAGCAAACATTTAGAATTGTAGCAGTTAACATTTAGAATTGTAGCAAACATTTAGAATTGTAGCTAACATTTAGAATTGTAGCTAACATTTAGAGTTGTAGCAAACATTTAGAATTGTAGCTAACATTTAGAATTGTAGCTAACATTTAGAGTTGTAGCAAACATTTAGAATTGTAGCTAACATTTAGAATTGTAGCAGCTAACATTTAGAATTGTAGCAGTTAACATTTAGAATTGTAGCAGTTAACATTTAGAGTTGTAGCAAACATTTAGAATTGTAGCTAACATTTAGAGTTGTAGCAAACATTTAGAATTGTAGCAGTTAACATTTAGAGTTGTAGCAAACATTTAGAATTGTAGCAGTTAACATTTAGAATTGTAGCAGTTAACATTTAGAGTTGTAGCTAACATTTAGAGTTGTAGCAAACATTTAGAATTGTAGCAGTTAACATTTAGAATTGTAGCAGTTAACATTTAGAATTGTAGCAGTTAACATTTAGAATTGTAGCAGTTAACATTTAGAATTGTAGCTAACATTTAGAGTTGTAGCTAACATTTAGAATTTTAGCTAACATTTAGAATTGTAGCAGTTAACATTTAGAGTTGTAGCAGTTAACATTTAGAATTGTAGCTAACATTTAGAATTGTAGCAGTTAACATTTAGAGTTGTAGCAAACATTTAGAATTGTAGCTAACATTTAGAATTGTAGCTAACATTTAGAATTGTAGCTAACATTTAGAATTGTAGCAGTTAACATTTAGAATTGTAGCTAACATTTAGAATTGTAGCAGTTAACATTTAGAATTGTAGCAAACATTTAGAATTGTAGCAGTTAACATTTAGAATTGTAGCAAACATTTAGAATTGTAGCTAACATTTAGAATTGTAGCTAACATTTAGAGTTGTAGCTAACATTTAGAATTGTAGCTAACATTTAGAGTTGTAGCAAACATTTAGAATTGTAGCTAACATTTAGAATTGTAGCTAACATTTAGAGTTGTAGCAAACATTTAGAATTGTAGCTAACATTTAGAATTGTAGCTAACATTTAGAATTGTAGCAAACATTTAGAATTGTAGCTAACATTTAGAATTGTAGCTAACATTTAGAATTGTAGCAAACATTTAGAATTGTAGCTAACATTTAGAATTGTAGCTAACATTTAGAGTTGTAGCAAACATTTAGAATTGTAGCAGTTAACATTTAGAATTGTAGCAAACATTTAGAATTGTAGCAGTTAACATTTAGAATTGTAGCTAACATTTAGAGTTGTAGCTAACATTTAGAATTGTAGCAAACATTTTGAATTGTAGCAGTTAACATTTAGAATTGTAGCAAACATTTAGAATTGTAGCAGTTAACATTTAGAATTGTAGCAAACATTTAGAATTGTAGCTAACATTTAGAATTGTAGCCAACATTTAGAGTTGTAGCAAACATTTAGAATTGTAGCTAACATTTAGAATTGTAGCTAACATTTAGAGTTGTAGCAAACATTTAGAATTGTAGCTAACATTTAGAATTGTAGCAGCTAACATTTAGAATTGTAGCAGTTAACATTTAGAATTGTAGCAGTTAACATTTAGAGTTGTAGCAAACATTTAGAATTGTAGCTAACATTTAGAGTTGTAGCAAACATTTAGAATTGTAGCAGTTAACATTTAGAGTTGTAGCTAACATTTAGAGTTGTAGCAAACATTTAGAATTGTAGCAGTTAACATTTAGAATTGTAGCAGTTAACATTTAGAATTGTAGCAGTTAACATTTAGAATTGTAGCAGTTAACATTTAGAATTGTAGCTAACATTTAGAGTTGTAGCTAACATTTAGAATTTTAGCTAACATTTAGAATTGTAGCAGTTAACATTTAGAGTTGTAGCAGTTAACATTTAGAATTGTAGCTAACATTTAGAATTGTAGCTAACATTTAGAGTTGTAGCTAACATTTAGAATTGTAGCTAACATTTAGAGTTGTAGCTAACATTTAGAATTGTAGCAAACATTTTGAATTGTAGCAGTTAACATTTAGAATTGTAGCAAACATTTTGAATTGTAGCAGTTAACATTTAGAATTGTAGCAAACATTTAGAATTGTAGCTAACATTTAGAATTGTAGCTAACATTTAGAGTTGTAGCTAACATTTAGAATTGTAGCTAACATTTAGAGTTGTAGCAAACATTTAGAATTGTAGCTAACATTTAGAATTGTAGCTAACATTTAGAGTTGTAGCAAACATTTAGAATTGTAGCTAACATTTAGAATTGTAGCAGCTAACATTTAGAATTGTAGCAGTTAACATTTAGAATTGTAGCAGTTAACATTTAGAGTTGTAGCAAACATTTAGAATTGTAGCTAACATTTAGAGTTGTAGCAAACATTTAGAATTGTAGCAGTTAACATTTAGAGTTGTAGCAAACATTTAGAATTGTAGCTAACATTTAGAGTTGTAGCAAACATTTAGAATTGTAGCAGTTAACATTTAGAATTGTAGCAAACATTTAGAGTTGTAGCAAACATTTAGAATTGTAGCTAACATTTAGAGTTGTAGCAAACATTTAGAATTGTAGCAGTTAACATTTAGAGTTGTAGCAAACATTTAGAATTGTAGCTAACATTTAGAGTTGTAGCAAACATTTAGAATTGTAGCAGTTAACATTTAGAATTGTAGCAAACATTTAGAGTTGTAGCAAACATTTAGAATTGTAGCAGTTAACATTTAGAATTGTAGCAAACATTTAGAATTGTAGCTAACATTTAGAATTGTAGCCAACATTTAGAGTTGTAGCAAACATTTAGAATTGTAGCTAACATTTAGAATTGTAGCTAACATTTAGAGTTGTAGCAAACATTTAGAATTGTAGCTAACATTTAGAATTGTAGCGGCTAACATTTAGAATTGTAGCAGTTAACATTTAGAATTGTAGCAGTTAACATTTAGAGTTGTAGCAAACATTTAGAATTGTAGCTAACATTTAGAGTTGTAGCAAACATTTAGAATTGTAGCAGTTAACATTTAGAGTTGTAGCAAACATTTAGAATTGTAGCAGTTAACATTTAGAATTGTAGCAGTTAACATTTAGAGTTGTAGCTAACATTTAGAGTTGTAGCAAACATTTAGAATTGTAGCAGTTAACATTTAGAATTGTAGCAGTTAACATTTAGAATTGTAGCAGTTAACATTTAGAATTGTAGCAGTTAACATTTAGAATTGTAGCTAACATTTAGAGTTGTAGCTAACATTTAGAATTTTAGCTAACATTTAGAATTGTAGCAGTTAACATTTAGAGTTGTAGCAGTTAACATTTAGAATTGTAGCTAACATTTAGAATTGTAGCAGTTAACATTTAGAGTTGTAGCAAACATTTAGAATTGTAGCTAACATTTAGAGTTGTAGCAAACATTTAGAATTGTAGCAGTTAACATTTAGAATTGTAGCAGTTAACATTTAGAGTTGTAGCAAACATTTAGAATTGTAGCTAACATTTAGAGTTGTAGCAAACATTTAGAATTGTAGCAGTTAACATTTAGAGTTGTAGCAAACATTTAGAATTGTAGCAGTTAACATTTAGAATTGTAGCAGTTAACATTTAGAGTTGTAGCTAACATTTAGAGTTGTAGCAAACATTTAGAATTGTAGCAGTTAACATTTAGAATTGTAGCAGTTAACATTTAGAATTGTAGCAGTTAACATTTAGAATTGTAGCAGTTAACATTTAGAATTGTAGCTAACATTTAGAGTTGTAGCTAACATTTAGAATTTTAGCTAACATTTAGAATTGTAGCAGTTAACATTTAGAGTTGTAGCAGTTAACATTTAGAATTGTAGCTAACATTTAGAATTGTAGCAGTTAACATTTAGAGTTGTAGCAAACATTTAGAATTGTAGCTAACATTTAGAATTGTAGCTAACATTTAGAATTGTAGCTAACATTTAGAATTGTAGCAGTTAACATTTAGAATTGTAGCAAACATTTAGAATTGTAGCTAACATTTAGAATTGTAGCTAACATTTAGAGTTGTAGCTAACATTTAGAATTGTAGCTAACATTTAGAGTTGTAGCTAACATTTAGAATTGTAGCAAACATTTTGAATTGTAGCAGTTAACATTTAGAATTGTAGCAAACATTTTGAATTGTAGCAGTTAACATTTAGAATTGTAGCAAACATTTAGAATTGTAGCTAACATTTAGAATTGTAGCTAACATTTAGAGTTGTAGCTAACATTTAGAATTGTAGCTAACATTTAGAGTTGTAGCAAACATTTAGAATTGTAGCTAACATTTAGAATTGTAGCTAACATTTAGAGTTGTAGCAAACATTTAGAATTGTAGCTAACATTTAGAATTGTAGCAGCTAACATTTAGAATTGTAGCAGTTAACATTTAGAATTGTAGCAGTTAACATTTAGAGTTGTAGCAAACATTTAGAATTGTAGCTAACATTTAGAGTTGTAGCAAACATTTAGAATTGTAGCAGTTAACATTTAGAGTTGTAGCAAACATTTAGAATTGTAGCTAACATTTAGAGTTGTAGCAAACATTTAGAATTGTAGCAGTTAACATTTAGAATTGTAGCAAACATTTAGAATTGTAGCAGTTAACATTTAGAGTTGTAGCAAACATTTAGAATTGTAGCAGTTAACATTTAGAATTGTAGCAGTTAACATTTAGAATTGTAGCAGTTAACATTTAGAATTGTGGCAGTTAACATTTAGAATTGTAGCAGTTAACATTTAGAATTGTAGCTAACATTTAGAGTTGTAGCTAACATTTAGAATTTTAGCTAACATTTAGAATTGTAGCAGTTAACATTTAGAGTTGTAGCAGTTAACATTTAGAATTGTAGCTAACATTTAGAATTGTAGCTAACATTTAGAGTTGTAGCAAACATTTAGAGTTGTAGCAAACATTTAGAATTGTAGCAGTTAACATTTAGAGTTGTAGCAAACATTTAGAATTGTAGCAGTTAACATTTAGAATTGTAGCAGTTAACATTTAGAATTGTAGCAGTTAACATTTAGAATTGTGGCAGTTAACATTTAGAATTGTAGCAGTTAACATTTAGAATTGTAGCTAACATTTAGAGTTGTAGCTAACATTTAGAATTTTAGCTAACATTTAGAATTGTAGCAGTTAACATTTAGAGTTGTAGCAGTTAACATTTAGAATTGTAGCTAACATTTAGAATTGTAGCTAACATTTAGAGTTGTAGCAAACATTTAGAATTGTAGCTAACATTTAGAATTGTAGCTAACATTTAGAATTGTAGCAGTTAACATTTAGAGTTGTAGCTAACATTTAGAGTTGTAGCAAACATTTAGAATTGTAGCAGTTAACATTTAGAATTGTAGCAGTTAACATTTAGAATTGTAGCAGTTAACATTTAGAATTGTAGCTAACATTTAGAGTTGTAGCTAACATTTAGAATTTTAGCTAACATTTAGAATTGTAGCAGTTAACATTTAGAGTTGTAGCAGTTAACATTTAGAATTGTAGCTAACATTTAGAATTGTAGCTAACATTTAGAGTTGTAGCAAACATTTAGAATTGTAGCTAACATTTAGAATTGTAGCTAACATTTAGAGTTGTAGCTAACATTTAGAATTGTAGCAGTTAACATTTAGAATTGTAGCTAACATTTAGAATTGTAGCAGTTAACATTTAGAATTGTAGCAGTTAACATTTAGAATTGTAGCTAACATTTAGAGTTGTAGCAAACATTTAGAATTGTAGCTAACATTTAGAGTTGTAGCTAACATTTAGAATTGTAGCAAACATTTAGAATTGTAGCTAACATTTAGAGTTTGTAGCTAACATTTAGAATTGTAGCTAACATTTAGAAATTGTAGCTAACATTTAGAATTGTAGCAAACATTTAGAAATTGTAGCAGTTAACATTTAGAATTGTAGCTAACATTTAGAGTTGTAGCTAACATTTAGAATTGTAGCAAACATTTAGAATTGTAGCTAACATTTAGAGTTTGTAGCTAACATTTAGAATTGTAGCTAACATTTAGAAATTGTAGCTAACATTTAGAATTGTAGCTAACATTTAGAAATTGTAGCTAACCCTAACAACACACGTTGTCTACAGTTATTTTATTTTGAAAGTTGCGACCGGATATTAGGTGTGTAATTTCCGCTGACTCGACACTAGTGATTTCTCTCAAATTCAGCATCAACGTGAAACTAAACCCGAACCGGACCCGGTCACATCCGGTCAGACCCGGTATAAGACCCGTTCTAAGACCCGGTCAGACCCTGGATGAGACCCGGGATGAGAGCGTCACACCCCGGGGTGAGAGCCGCAGGACGCAGCGGAGCCACCGAGGAGAACCGGGAGCGACCAGCAGGTGCGTTCGATTTCATTTATTTCATCTTTTCACGTTTTGTCGCTAAAAATGAAAGATGAAGAGAAACGAGGTGTTTTTGTTGTCGTGGCTGAGCCCGCAGCCAATCAGAGCTCCGTCATCACATCACTCATTGGACGAGTCCCGGAATAAACGCGTTGTTTCGTTCCGACGCAAAATCATGAATGTTTTTCATGATACAGTAAATGATCTGTATGAGTTTGACTGTGTTGACTGAACTTGATTTTATTACGTTACAGCTTCAGAAGCTGCTGTTCGTCTCAGGTTGCCTCTACGTACAAAGTCTGAAGTTTTAAACGACGACGTGATATTTAGTGTAATGACTTGAGGCCGAATCTGAAAGTTCTTCATACTGACACAGAAACTACTTTAATTATTGTGTTTTTTATCACAGATGTTTATCTTTGGGCGATCAAACCTTAAATTGGTAGAATTTCTGAGGGAGTTTTTAGCCGCAGCTGTTTAAAGAGGCAGATGAAGCAGCTGTAACAATGTGTGAATAAATCAGTTTTTTATATTAAATTTATATAAAATTATATTTTGTCGTTGTCAAAGTGCGTTTGTTTTCTGTCACCGAGCCGCTGCTGCCGGGCGGGGCTGCAGGTGGCGCTGTCCGGAGCTGTGGTGCTGAAAGTGTGTAACTAACACCAGAGAAGAAGAAGAGTTTAATTTGTATTCACTTTACATGAATAGAAATAAGGTATTTTGATCAGTTTAATAGTTATAGATGTTTAACAGTTGAAATCAAACACAAAGATGAAAAATAAAAAAAATATTCTGGGACATAAATAACGATGATTTTAATTATGAATTATTATTTATGTATGAATTTATTAAATTTTCCCACTGTTCTAGTTTCTAAAAATTGAAAAAGCTTCTTTATCAACCATCTGTCAAAAAACATTAAATATGATAAACAACATAAAAATGAATACTTATTACATTATCATCAGATTGTTACAATTTGTAATTCAATCCTAATGTGTTTCATTAACATTTATACATTTATATCTGTGTGTACGTGTTTATGTATGTGTAACATTAAAGGTACTTTTGTTTATATTCATCAACAGTAGATTTTAATAAGAAGAATTCAATCTTTTTGTTGTTTATAACTTTTCATCATATTTAATATGAAGCTAGTTTCTGTATTGTGATATTTTCCTTCTTTAAATCAATGATTTGTTTCAGGCTTCCGACGCTCGGACTGAACATGTGGGAGAAAACGTTGCTGCTGCTGCTGCTTCACTCGGTCGACGGTACCACATCATTAAAAAGACTGTTTTTTAATATTGATTCATCAGGAAATGATTGTTTGTTTCTATTAAAATAATAAATCATCCAAATGTAAACACGTTAGTTTACAAATAAAAGTTTGCATAAATGATTTTCTTTGAATATTATTAGCTTTAAAATTGACTTAAGCGATCAATCGATTATTAGAAAAGTTGTCGATATTATTCTGTCGTCCTGATTAACAAACTCTAATTTTGTCTGTTTACAAAATAAACATAAGTATATGTTACATATTTAAGAAAACAACATAAGCCCAACCTTAACAGTCTGTGAAATATAGAATTGACCACTAGATGGCACCGTCCTATATCACGAAATAACCAGATTTGTTTTTCAGCTGTCATGGCGTCTCAGTGCTGGCAGGGGGCGACCTTCTCTCAGGCGGTGGTGTCCCCGGCTGTGACGAGCAGCGGCATCCTGCGGATACCCGGCGTGTTGACGTTGCCGCAGTGCGTGGCGGCGTGCTGCGACCTGCCGGGTTACAACCTCGCCTGGCTGTTCCAGGGACGCTGCTATATCCTGATCTGCCAGCAGATGGAGAACTGCCAGCCACGAGAGAGACCAGGGGCCGACTCGTTCTTGGCCTTCCTGCAGAGGGCGCCACCTCAGACACTCGTGCTTCAGTCGCTGGTTAGAGGGGAGCCGTACAGCGGCCGCTGGAGGCCCCTGTCGCGGCCCTCTGAGGCCCCCGGGGACCTGGAGGCTCTGAAGGACCTGGCTCTCTTTGACGGGCCCCGGCAGGACTTCTCTGGCCCTGGGAGGCTGGACGTGGAGTATTCCGAGGGAAGCCAGGAGGAGAAGGCAGGCGGAGGTTCAGAGGTCGTAACGTCGACTCATCATTCGTCTCTGAAGGGAAGAGACGGATTCAACCAATCAGAAGCAGACGACGGTCCGGAGAGGACTGAGAGCAGCGCGGCCCAGATCCGAGCCTCGTCTGTGGGGAACTTCAGCCGAGGAGACGAGGACGGAACCAGGAGGCCGACGGATCCTGCAGAGAAAACAGTGAGTGAAGAATCGACTCAAAGCCACGAGAACGACTGACAGAGGAAAAGCATCAGTTTCATTCACTTCAGAATCTTCAGAACTAAATTTATATATATATATATATAAAAATAGATAAATATAATATAAATAAAAGTTCTCGTAAAGTTTTTTGTCTCTGTCACCTCCTCGCCTGGATATTCACTATTTTGAATTGTGATATATTTTTCCGCACGTTTCTTTACAGACCAAAACACAAGGTGGCACTGTTTCTTCATCAACCACTGACTCCACCCATCAAGACCATTCAAGGACTACAGCTCCACCCCCGACCACAGCTCATTGGCCGAGCAGCACAACCACACAGACGGGTACAGACGACATCATGATGTTTTCAAAGTAGATCAGCGTTATAACTGTGATCAAGACTTTTAAGTTGAAAATCCTCCAGGAAGTTGTTACAGTTTCAGTCATGATACAGAAGCTTGTTTCCTTCAACTGTTCACAGGTCGATCCCCGACGCCGCCGCTCACAAAACCTGAACAACACACGTTGTCTACAGTTTCACCTGGACGCACAACCGGTACACACACACACTCACACACTCGTTATAATAGGTTATTAATTAAAGTATCACAGTATTATTTTATTGTTTCTGATCCACAGATGTTGTGATGACGTCAGCAGCTGTAGCTCCGCCCACCATGCCCCACCCCCCAGCCAAAACCATAACCTCTGACCCCCCGACCGCCACCTCACCTCTCAGCACCAGCCCCGCCCCCCCCACCACGACCACCCTCTCTGCTGACTCTGGTAAAAAAAACTTTCTGTTAAATCAACTAACAACATTTTTTTAAATGTATAAAAAACACAGAAACTTCTGCTGTGATTTTGTTCAGTGTCGGAGGTCGTCGGGTCAAACCGTGGTCCGGTGGCGGTTGTAGGTCCTGACAGGAAGTTGTTCCTCCCGCTTGGCAGCTTGTTGCTCGATGGCAGCGGAAGCACCGACGACCACGGCATCGCCAGCTACCACTGGGACGCCATCAGGTCGGATGATGCAGTACAACGTGCAGTGAAATGAAGATTTTACTATTTTGCGTTTGTTAAAAATCTTTTGAAGACGAACCTCTGATGTTTTCCGACATGTTTCTTTTCCAGCGGTCCTCCTGGGTTAAGGCTGGAGGAGGTGGACCGGGCGGTAGCTACGGCAACAGGTCTCCGGGTGGGGCGCTACACCTTCCGACTGACTGTCTATGACCAGCAGGGGGCGAAAGACAGCGCCTCAGTGACCTTCAGGGTCGAGGAGGGTAGGTGGGTTTGAATCTCGTATATTTACTGATCTGAATCAGCAGCGCGTTGATTCTTCTGTGGTCCTTCCTCCTGCAGCCGCTCGTCTTCCTCCGGTCGCTCACGCCAGCGGCAGCCACACATTAACTCTGCCCAACAACTCGCTCATTCTGCGAGGATCCGTCACCGACGGAGACCAGACCAGGGTCCAGTACCTCTGGGTCAGGGACAGCCAGAGTCCTGCTGCTGGGGTCAGTCCAGACACTAAAATTAGATTAGATTAGATTAAAATCATTCTCATAAGCGTGTGTCTGCAGGACGTCCTGTACGGCTCGGAGACTCAAGCCTCTCTGTACCTGGCCAACCTGGTAGAAGGAACCTACCTGTTCCAGCTGAGGGTGACCGACGCTCAGGGACGCTCCAGCACGGCCACGGCCACGGTGGAGGTCCGACCAGGTGGGACGAGAGTGCGGACTGAGGGCCGGAGGGTGCTGACAGTTTTCCTCATGTTTAAAGTGTGTCCCTCCTGTGTCTCCGTAGAGCCGGGCGGGGGGGAGGAGGTGGAGCTGGAGATGCTGGTGTCAGTGTCTCAGGTGAGTTTGTCTCAGAGGGACACGGTCGTCCGGCAGCTCGCCGCTCTGCTGCACGTCTTCGACGGGGACATCCAGGTCCGAGCGCTGCAGGGACACTCGCACCTCAGGTACCGACCGACTGGTTACTGACCGACTGGTTTACTGACTGACTGGTTTACTGACTGGGTTAGTGATCTAGGACTGGGTTAGTGACTGTTTAATTATCTAGGATGCTGATTTCAGATGTCTTATCTCTAACAAGCGTTTCAAGCTGTTTCCTGTGTTTGGCTCCAGCTCGGTGCTGAGGCTCTCGGTGTGGGGCCCCTCAGGGCCCCTCCCTGGCTCCAGGTTAGTGGCTCTGTTGAGGAACCAGCTGCTCAGAGACAAGAGCGACTACCTGCTGTTCAGAGTCCTGAGAGTCGACACCGTGTGTGAGTGGGAATCCAGATTATTCTTTCTCTGAGCTGGTTTTAATAGAAAAGACGATACCGATAAAAATACAGATTCATCAAACTTTACACTTAAATACAGACGATAAATAAAAACATGTTGTTTTGACAGATTCACATTTATTCTAAGATCTTAAAACATTAGTGTTGTGTAGTAGTTGTGTAACAGTGATTGTGTGTCTTCTTGTTCCTTCAGTGTGTCTCCTCCACTGTTCGGGGCGTGGTCAGTGTGATCCGGTCACCAAGGACTGCACATGTGACCCCTTCTGGACGGAGAATGTGATTCGCCGTTACCTTGGTGACGGAGAAAGCAACTGTGGTAACTCTGATTATTAGCACAGAAAAATAAAACTGTAAACATTTGGGTGTTGTAGTAAAATATTGTGTAAAATCCACGTGTTGGATAAACTTGTTTGTTACTTTATTGAACTTTACTAAGTGTCTGTGCTCTTCCTGTCAGAGTGGAGGGTTCTGTACGTCATCCTGACCAGTTTCCTGCTCATGGGCGTCATCCTGTCCGTCAGCTGGACCTTCATCTGCTGCTGCAAGAGGTCAACACACATTACACGTTAACACATCTGTCGTCACACTGCTTCTGTGAGGAAGACGAGCTGGGCGGTGTTTTCAGACACCGTCCTGCTGCTGGAGCTTAAGGAATGAATCCTGGAGGGCTGACGATGATGTGACAAAGCTGATTCTCTGACCAATAACAATCAAGTTGAGATACTGAAAGAAACAGCTGATGGTTGATCTGTGTGTTCAGGAGGAGACAGACCAAAGTGAGGAGGAAAACCAAATACACCATCCTGGACAACATGGACGAGCAGGAGAGGGTGGAGCTCAGACCCAAATTCAGTGAGTGGCCTTGACGTCATTGGTTCAATGGAAACATGAACTCACGGAGGTGAAGGAAGGTCAGAGGTCAACGTGGGATCACACAAATCCTGTTTGACCTCCTCGTACCTTCTTTAACCTTCGTTAGAAAAGTGTTGGATAAAAGTATGATTATTATTTCTGATCAAACTGTGACATTTTAGATCATAAAACATGTCACGTATTATGTTGATAATAAATCTGCTGATAGTTCAAGGTCACGCTACAAAACAGCCTTCAAATGAATATGTATGAGAACATATAGAAGTGTGAGGAGGATTGAACCCTTTCCTCTGTGCAGGCATCAAACACCGGAGCACAGAGCACAACTCCAGCCTGATGATGTCCGAGTCGGAGCTGGACAGCGACCAGGACACCATCTTCAGCCGGGACCGACCCGTCCAGAGCAGGAACCAGCTCATCGCTCAGGCTAATCGCAACGGAAACGCCTTCGGATGACGGGATAACCGACCTCCACGTGACGCAGAGAGGAGCCTTCCAGGAGGTTTGCACTCTGGCGGCCCCAAGTGGTGAGAGAGATAAGGCTTCTCAGAGTTTGACGAGCTTGATCCTCATTAGTGAAATCAGTAAAATGAGCGTCAGGGTCGGACCAACCCGGCCTTCCAACAGCATTAACTCATTAGCGAACAGGCTAATCGAAGCTAACGTGAGCTTCATTATTATTTCATCTCAATAGTAACTTGTTAAACGGTCACATCCATCCAGCTGCCCTCTGCTGGGTGGATGTCCTCTGCAGACAAAGAAATATCAGTATCCAAAAGAAGACCGCAATATGTTTAGCTCAGCACTTTGACTGAGGGAATTGTAATTGTTATACAAACATTTCCAGTGTTAAAGTGTTGACTGACGACCTCAACTAACATAACACACAAACACAGTTTATTTATTTCACTGTCTTTTTAAGTTGTGCTCCATGTTGAACCTGGCTTAGCACAAGGACGTAAACCAAAGGGCAACAGTCAAAAGGAAAGAAGGTCTGATCGGATAAAGACGTGGCACGGGGTTTATTTATCAAGCTGTTCCTAAGTTTGATTTTTTTATGATGTTCAAAGGTTTAGTTTTGTCTGAATAGAACGAAAGTTTCTTAAATGAATTCATGTGAACAAAAGCTCCTTCAGTCACCCTAACTTTGACTACTACAAAATATATATTACGATTAAGACCAATTACACATTTTAGAAATACAATCTGCTGTACAAATAACAATAGTTGGTACTGAACAACCGGACAGTGTTTACGACATTAAACTGATGGAATAAATTACTGTAATTCTATATATTAGTACATATTAAATATATGCTACATAAAATAAATGATAGTGATAATTGTGTTAAAGAAATACAATATTATGAAGCTTCTGGGCAGTAACCTGTTTAATTATTAGTATTTCCTATGGCCAAGGCGTGCAGATTCCTTTTGAGATTGTCTCTGAGTTAATGAAATCTTTATAAACGTAATAATCATTTTAAGCCAAATATAAAAAATCAGTCTAATCAGGTTCATTAACAAAATAGACTGAAAACTGGATTATTTCTAATTCAATGAATGAAAATCTCTGTTGGTCAAAGCTGAAACAACGATGATGCTCCTGATGAGTGAGATCGTTACGACTGGGACTCTGTAAAAAAAACACACCGATACTTTACGTCTGGTGTTTATTTGCTCACCACAGTGTCAGTCACTTCCAGTAAGGTTTGTAAAACAAACTTCACCAAGACTCAAAATGGCTCCAGGGCAGAAAACTGCTTCAGGTTCAGACTAAACCTGGCACGCATCTAAAGAAGTATCACCATAAATCTTTCAATTTGATTTATTTCTTTATCTCTACACAGAAAAACACTGACATTGACTTTGTCCTAGAAACTGGATGCATGCAGATGATTCATCCTTCACATTAGGCCACGAGTTCAACGTTTATATTCACTCAACATATCATTTTACCCAAACTGATACATATACTACATTTTGAACTAAAGGTCCAAACATTAAACTGAGATACAAGAGATAAAATACAATTTGTTCCTATTTCTTTTGTATCAGCATATTCAAGGATTTTAATCACAAAAAAAACAGTTTTCACTGAAATAATCCTACGACAGAACTTTAGGAAGATCAACACCAACGAAACTATTTAGCGTAAGGTTTAGTTTATTTTGTTTTATCAGTAGCACAACTAAAAGTTTGTGCTAATACAGGAAGTTCACTTTGTAGAAAATAAAAGTTTGATCAGATGTTTTCGAGGATGGTGACGGAGAAGACGCTGATTTCCTGACGTAACCGTCACCGTTTTCAACTAAACCCCGCCCCAAACAGTCACTCTCCAATCACAGCTTAGCAACTGTTACTAGGCAGAGCAGGCTGGCTAACTAGCAGCAGTAACGAGTTTGTAGTGTTTAAAGTTTCCGTTAGAAAAAGTCTGGTTGTGGGAACCAGAACCAGGAAGTTAAACCCAGAGACGACTGTCTTGACTTTTTAAACCTTTATTACTTTTGCTGCTTTTTATTGTTTCTTATGTCTGTTTTACATCTGTAAATAATTGTTCCTTTACTGTATATTTGTATATTTGTATTGTAATCAGGAGATTAAAGAAAGCGAGCTCGCTCTCAGTGGCTTTCCCTCTGTATAAATAAAGGTTTCAATGAATCAACAAAATATTAGTAAGTA
The DNA here is from genome assembly GCF_009819705.1 of Hippoglossus hippoglossus. NCBI lineage: Eukaryota > Metazoa > Chordata > Actinopteri > Pleuronectiformes > Pleuronectidae > Hippoglossus > Hippoglossus hippoglossus. Next base: position 815,239 of record NC_047166.1, on the reverse strand, counting down.
AAACTTCTTCCAATAAAATAGTTTTAACATTTCTTTTACAGGACTATTACAAAAAACTAAATTATGACACGTATGTAGCCGTTACAAACTGTTACCATGGTAACCAGTACAGATGCAGTGTGGGAATGTAAAGCTTGACGCCAACAGTTACCGAGGGGGCGGGGCTTATCAACAATGGGAGGCTACAGCTCCTCCTACTGGTTAGAGTAGTAAAATATTGTTATTTCACAATAGGAACATGAATGAACTCCTCCTGTTTTGATTGGTGGATCGGGATTATGGCACAAAGTCATCCAATCAGAACTGAATATTCACCCCTGAGCAAAACATGATTAACTGCAAAACATATTTCTCTGGACCCTGTTGTTATTTCTCAGGAGCGTTCCCATTAAAAACGTGTTAATTACAACGTGGCTCTACAGATCAGGGCTGGACGCTGGCGCTGCCTCCTCACAGCTTGAGGCCACCGAGACACATGTACTTCACGTCTAAATACTCCTCGATGCCATACTTGGCGCCCTCGCGGCCCAAACCGGACTGTTTGACCCCCCCGAAGGTGCACTCCGGGGTGGACAACAGGCCCTCGTTCACTCCAACGATCCCCACCTCCAACTCCTCCGCCACCCGCCAGATCTGACTGATGTCCTGCGAGTAGAAATAACCTGAGAAGAAAGAGGAACAGAGTTTCAGCAGCGAAGGAATCTTTAGACCTTCAAGATGAAAGTATCTGGTTCTATCAGAGTCCACTTCCACAAACTCATTGTTATCTTCTGTAGTTCTTCACGACAGGAGCTCAGAGGGACGAACTCACCTGCCAGTCCAACGTTGGACGCGTTGGCGATGGCCAGAGCCTCGTCCTCGGTATCAAACCTGTGAAACAGAAACAGGTTCTGATACGAACACAAACAGCTGCAGCAGAGTTTCTACCACTTCTTTATGTTTTAATACAGAACAGACTTTATTACGATTAGTTTTTCCTTCCACTACACCAACCAGTTCAGTTTCAGCCTCCGTGAATATCGTTTTCCAGACTCCTATGAGGTCACTGTGACCTCTGACCCTCAAATCTAATCAGTTCATCTTTGAGTCCAAGTTAATGTTTGTACAAAATGTGAAGAAATTCCCTCAAAGTGTTTGTTCACAAGAACGAGATGGACAGACGAGAGGAAGACATTCCACCTCTGGCCACTGGGTGTTGCTGGAGCGGAGGAATAAAAATCCGGGTGCTATTGTTTATAATAAAAACACTCAAACGTCTTCTTGGTATTTTAATATCGCAACAACTTTAGTTTGTGATGATTCTCATCAGGCGTCTGCATGAAGGAAACATCCGTCATATGAAATAAATATTTATAACGTCTTCACAGACGAACAAATAGAAATACATCAAATGCAGAAGTGGTCACTTTAAGAACGAGTGAAAATCTGATTCAGTAAAAAGGTTCAGTCTGAGGATTTTCTGTTTTATAGAAGCATCAACAGATGAGATAAGAGGAAATGAATTGAGCTGGACTCTGTGACGCACCTGATGACCGGCAGCAGCGGGCCGAACGTTTCCTCTCTGGTGCAGAGCATGTCTGTGGTGACGTCGGCGAGCAGAGTCGGCTCCATGAAGGACCCGTCCAGACGCTTCCCTCCCTTCAACACCTTCGCTCCCCGGGACACGGCATCAGATACCTGCTGGACCACCTGGGGGACAGAGGACGGGTCAGACGTCACCAGGACACAAACCAACTCGCCGAGCAGAACCGGATCTGCACCTTCTCTGCAGCTCTGCTGTTGATGAGCGGCCCCTGGGTGGTGTCGGGCTCCGAGCCGTGACCCAGACGGAGCTCGGTGTCCATCGCTCGGCCCAGTTTCTCCATGAAGCGATCGTAGATGCCGCTCTGAACCAGGAACCGGTTTGAACACACACACGTCTGCAGGGAGGAGACGATAACATGTCAGAGAAACGTTTATATTATCTTACATGTGACTTTGCAGTATTAATACCTGTCCGGAGTTCCTGAACTTGGAGGCCATGGCTCCGCCCACTGCCTTGTCGATGTCGGCGCTGTCGAACACGATGAAAGGGGCGTGGCCACCCAGCTCCATGGACGTCTTCTTCACTGTGTCGGCGGCCATTTTCAGCAACACCTGAGAAGAGATGACTTTAGATTATAATTACATTATTTATGAACCGTGATGACGACATTAAACAACCAAACAGAGAAGTTTTACTTTGCCGGTGGCTGTGGAGCCGGTGAAGGAGATTTTTGCCACCAGGGGGTCGGTGCAAAGAACCTCCCCGACCGCCGGAGTCCTCTCTCTGGAACAAGGGACCACGTTGAACACACCCGCCGGGATCCCCGCCTGCTCCGCCAGCTACACACACACACACACACACACACACACACACACACACACACACACACACACACACACACACACACACACACACACACACACACACACACACACACACACACACACACCAAAATTGTGCAATATTTCCGAAAAATAACAAACATTAAAAAGCTAAACTTTTCATATCTGAGGTAAAAGATTCAAAATGATTCCGTGTGTTGTTGATGTTAAGTTTTAACTTCACCTTTGTTATTTTGCTATTGAAGAAAATGACGTGAAGATTATCTTTAAATCACGGTAAGATTTAAACTGGTGTCATGAACCAGATATAAGTGGAACAGTTTATTAAAGATCGATTGTGTTATTATTGCACCGACCTCGGCCAGAGCGAGCGCCGACAGCGGCGTGTCCTCCGCCGGTTTGACCACCACCGTGCAGCCGGCGGCCAGAGCAGCTCCCACCTTCCTGGTGATCATGGCGCTGGGGAAGTTCCACTGTTAAACAACACAACGTTTACCAAACTTAACTTCTTACCGATCAGAGTCGTTTTTACATGAAAAGTTTTCAACTGTTTTGAACAGTTATGTCACGTTCACAAGAACATGAGGTCACCTTGACCTTTGACCTCCAGATTCTAATCACTTCATCCTTGAATCCAACTGAACATTTCAATCCAATCTGAAGAAATTCCCTCCAACATAATGAGAGCAGAGACTTGTGATTGGCTGCTCACCGGGGTGATGATGGAGCTGACGCCCACCGGCTGCTTGAGGAGGAAGAGCTTCCTGTCCTTTGCCGGCGAGGAGACGATGTCGCCATAAACTCGCCGAGCCTCCTCTGAAAACCACTCCAGGAAGGAGGCGGAGTATGCGACCTCCCCGAGAGACTCCGCCATTGGTTTGCCCTGAAAAACACACAATCGACCTGAGGGTGAAACGACGACAACGATTCTGAGACAAAGATCACGACACAACAAACAACACATCCACTTCCTGGTTCTGTGGAATATTCACCCGTCTACAAACTTGAACCCACGCGAGTGAGTCGGGTGAACGATACTCACACATTCAAACGTGACCAGTTTGGCGAGGTCTTGTTTGTGCAGCGTCATCAGGTCGAACCACTTCCTCAGCAGGATGCTCCGCTCCTGCAATAACACACATGTATAAATATTGTATATGTAAATATACAGATTTGTGTGATTTTTGTTTATTATTAAAGTTCAATCTGTAACTTTTCCAATTTTCAAATGTCTAAAATCATCAAAACTGTGTTTTATCTGTAGCTGAGCTTATATTTTCAAACCTGCAGAAATCTAACGATTGTTTATTTATTTATTTATTTCATTTTTATCCAGTTTGAAGTCACATGTTCACTTTTTAGATCTCGTGGTTTTTATCTCTATGTTTGAAGCAGATGAAGGATTTTAGTCGTTCGACGTCTGGATCTGAAGTTTTCAGAGAAACGAGCGTTAGCGGCGGCTCCGCTATTGATCATAGACTGTAAATAAATCATGAACCCCTCCTCCTCCATGTTAGCAGATGGGACATGGACTGAATTTAATCTCAAAGATGTTTCTGTCATTTCAGCTCGTTCTCATCTCACTGATGTTTGTTCAAGTTTCTGATCACTTTGGATTTCATTGGTTATTTGATGATATGAAAACAGGCTGAGACGTCATGATTGACAGCTGACACTGACTCAGGATTGTGTGTGGGCGGGACCTCGATACCTCGCAGTCCCACTGCAAATTACGTCATCGCCACAAGATGGCAGCGTTTGTATCTGAGATATTCTGTCAGTCTGATTGACAGTTTCTGCACTAAAGTGAGCCTGAGTTTGTTTTTGGTTTTTTTCTGGGTGGAAATGCAACATGAATATTTCATTGGAGGTTAGTTTGAGCCGAATTCACGTTGAATTGTGTTTTCACTGAGAAAACACAATTCAAACGTCATCTTGTAGTTTTAACTGAGCACATTTGCAGGATTGATATTAAATTGGAGGTTTTTCGGGTTGAGTTCAGGACGGAATCCTTTCTCCTGAGACACTGGAGTAGAAGTTGGTTTGAATCCAAACTGCGGGTTTCCCTGTGAATGTTGTCTGAGCCGAATTCAAATCGGTTTATAAAAGCTGCAGCTTGTTGTGTTGCTTCTTCTGAGCACGTGCGCAGGACTGATATTAAATAGAATGGAAACAGTTGAAAACATCCGGTTGACTCTGAAGTTAAAGTTGTGATTTTATCTAAACTGCGGGTTTTATTATAATATTGTGTCTGAGCCGAATTCAAGTTCCACTCCTGTAACAGAGGAAACATGGTTTACATTTCGTTATGCTGCTTGTCTGAGCACACGCGCAGGAGTTATGGTAAACCGGGGGTTTCTGCCGCGGAGTCTGGTACAGGCGGCGGTCTCTACCTTGGCTGTGTGCCGCCTCCAGCCGTCGAACGCCCGGTAGGCAGCGTCCACCGCCTGCTTGGCCTCCGCGGGGCCGCAGTCCGCCACCCGGGCGATCTCCTGCCCGGTGGCCGGGTCCAGGACGGGGAACACCGAGGCCGCGGAGATCCAGCGGCCGTCCACGTAGCCCTGCGTGCGGAGCAGCGGAGCGGTCACATCCAGGCTGTAGAGCCGGTGCATGGCGGCGGGCGGCCCGGGCAGGACGTGCCGGAGGAAGCAGCGGGTCCTCGGCACAAAGACAGCGGACATACCGGGGGAGGATGAGAGCAGCTGCCGGTGGGTCTCTCTCTCTGTGCGGGGCTGAGCTCTGCTTCGTCCCCGCAGCGCCGCAGCTGAAGCTCCGCTGTCTTCTGTCGGTTTGAACCGGTCCTGAGGAGGAAGCGTGAAACCACGTGACTGTGCACAAACACAAAGGTTCGAGTCCGGGAGTCACTGAAGCATTTAAATGAGAAACATCCACTTTACTGCAGGACACACATATAGGGACACACTGTATAGATGTGCTCTCTCACTCAGTCCTTCCAGAAACTGCTCTACCTCTAACCTCACTGTCTCCCACTTCCTGTCTCTGACCTTCTCTCTCCCTCCTCTCTGACCTCCTCTGACCTTCTCTCTCCCTCCTCTCTAACCTCACTGTCTCCCACTTCCTGTCTCTGACCTCCTCTCTGACTCTCTCTACTGACAACCCGACCACATCAACAGACTCTGTACCTGCTCCCTCTCTCCCTCCTCCTCTCTCCCTCCTCTCTAACATCACTGTCACCCCACTTCCTGTCTCTGACCACTTCTCTGACTCTCTCTACTGACACCCCGACCACATCAACAGACTCTGTACCTGCTCCCTCTCTCCCTCCTCCTCTCTCCCTCCTCTCTGTCCTCCTCTCTCCCTCCTCTCTGTCCTCCTCTCTCCCTCCTCTCTCCCTCCTCTCTGAGCTGCTCCCTGATCAGTCTCCTCTCTTTTCTTTCTGTCTCCAGTTCTGCAGCCAAAAGCTCTTTTTACCAAACTACACTTCAATCATCTTCATCTTCATCTTCATCATCTTCACTTTCCTCTTTCACCCCCCCCCCCCCCCCCCCCCCCCCCCCCGTCTCCCAATCAAGTTCTTACCTTGGTAACCTCCGCCCCCCCGACCACCTGCCCCCTTGACCCCATCTCACATTCTCCAGTCTATCGCTCCTGACCTTCTTCCTTTTCTCACCCATCTTATCAACACTTCCCTGTCAACTGTTTCCCTAACTCTCTGAAGGAGGCAAGAGTAAACCCTCTCCTGAAGAAACCCCCCCCCCCTCGGCCCGTCTGAAGTAAACCACTACAGACCTGTCTCTCTTCTTCCCTTTGTTTCCACAGCCCTGAGCGAGCGATCTTTAATCAACTCTCCTCCCATCTCCACCATAACAACCTTCTTGACCCTCACCAGTCTGGTTTCAAGGCCACTCACCTGAGACTGTCCTCCTTGCTGTCTCTGAGCAGCTTCACACTGCTAGAGCAACCTCTCTCTCCTCTGTCCTCATCCTTCTAGACCTCTCTGCTGCATTTGACCCAGTGAACCACCAGATCCTTATTCCCCCCCCCTCAGGACCTGGGAGTCTCAGGCTCTGCTCTCTCCCTGCTCTCATCCTACCTCAACGACCACACTTACTGGGTAACTTGGAGAGGATCTGTGTCTGAACCTTGTCCTCTCACTACTGGGGTCCCTCAAGGTTCCATCCTGGGTCCCCTCCTCTTCTCTCTCGGCTCTGTCATTCACTCACATGGCTTTTCCTACCACAGCTACGCTGATGACACCCAACTAATCCTCTCTTTCTCCCAATCTGAAACACAGGCAGCAGCACGAATCTCTGTCTGACTGACGTCTCTCAGTGGATGTCTGCACCACCTGAAACTTAACCTTGACAAGACTGAACTACTTTTCCTTCCAGGGAAAAACTCTCCCACCCACGACCTGAGTATGACCTTTGACAGCTCTGTGTTAGCCCCCCCCAGACTGCTAGGAACCTGGGTGTGACACTCGACAGTCAACTCTCCCTCACTGCCAACATTACTGTAACAACATGTTCCTGTAGATACATGATGTACAACATCAGGAGAACACGCCCCCTTCTCACTCAGAAAGAGGTACAGGTTCTGGTCCAGGCTGTGGTCCAGGCTCTGGTACAGGTTCTGGTCCAGGCTCTGGTCCAGGCTCTGGTACAGGTTCTGGTCCAGGCTCTGGTACAGGTTCTGGTCCAGGCTCTGGTCATCTCACGCCTAGACTACTGCCCCCCCCCCCCTCCTGGCAGGTCTACCTGCTGCTGCCACCCGACCTCTGCAGCTCATCCAGGAAGCAGCAGCTCCACTGGTCTTTAACCTGAGTTCACTCACACTCCCCCGCTCCTTCACTGGTTACCAGTAGCTGCCCACATCCGTTTCTACACTAGTACTTGGTACCGTGCTGCGAACGGATCGGGTCCAGTCTACATCCAGGACATGGTCAAACCTTACACCCCCGCTCGTCCACTCCGCTCTGCATCAGCCAATCGGCTTGTTGCTCCCTCACTGTGAGGGACAGCTGTCACTCATCAACATCAGACTGTTTCCTGTCCTGGCTCCTAAACGGTGGAACCAGCTCCACGTGGACATCAGGACAGAAAGTCTCCACATCTTCCTGCAAACTAAAAACACACCTCTTCAGACTAAACCTTGAATAACATTTTTAAACTAACAATTTAGTAGCACTTAAATGTCACTTACTTACAGCACTTTGTAGTTTTTCTTTCTTGAAGAAATTGTACTTTCTTGATTCTTGTTGTTCTGCTTTGTTCCTCATGGTTGATGCACTGATTGTGAGTCGCTTTGGATAAAAGCGTCAGCTAAATGAAAAATGTAAATGTAAATATATATATAGTAAAGTAAATGTATACAGTACTTTATAGAATATGATATGTCAGTGTAATTTCACTATAATAAACATATGGGATAGTGTAATTGGTAAATGTATTCAAATGACTGTAAATGGACGTGTTCAGTAGAAGTGGTGCAGCAGTAGTTGTGTTGTTGTGACAGAAGAAATTGTTCTGAATTATAAGATTTGAATATTTATCTCTTCTTTCTTCATTTATTCAGTCAAACTAAACGTTTCAATGTGTTGTTGTGGATAAAGCATCAGATCAGTAATAAGTAACAGGGATCAGTCGTCTGGTTTCATTCCACCAGGTTTGACTTTGTCCTCGTGAGTTACTGATTAAACTTACTTTCTGACTGAATTTTCCTTCTGTTCATTGGTTAATTCTCAGAACTTGTAAAACAAGACACGTTCATTAAATCTACTTTATTATCGAATAATCAAGTGAACATTTATTATGGTTTATCTGAAGATCAGGTGACGCCCCCTTCACCAAACTTTAACTTTCCTCAAGTTGGAATAAAATCCATTGAAGAAGATTTTATCCTCCAGTAGAACATGTGATTGCTGAGTGGAAAGTGCGTGGGGACGGCGGGGGGACTGCGTGGGGACTGCGTGGGGACTGCGTGGGGACGGCGTGGGGACGGCGGGGGGACTGCGTGGGGACTACATACACACGGTGTTTGAACTTGTGTCTCATGAACTCAAACAAACACAAAGTAAATGTCAGTCCTGTACGTGTCCTACTAACTTGTGATCAGTGCTGGTGTTTGTTGTTAAAGTGTAAAGTGAGCGCAGGTCAGAGGGGAAGTGAGGAGGGAACAGACACACACAGGTCGACCCGACCTTTAATGAGCGTCTGTTCTGATCCTGGAGCAGCGCTGGTTATTATGATCCAGCGGCAGCACGTCGCTAAGACAATGAACGGAGCAGAAAACATGAATGGATTATGTTATGTCTCTGTATCGATGCATAGTCCCCACGTCTGAGAGACAGCCTCTCAACCACGGCTTCCCTGCTCTGCTGAGCCCCGCCCACAGTCACTATCTCATAATTATGAGATACTAAGTCATAATTATGAGATACAGGATTTTTATTTTCTTCATCACAGATGGGCTTCCATAGGAAACAGATCAATGCATGTGTTATTAAATAAGGTTCAATGACGATGAAGTAATTAGGGTCATAATGGAGACTTATCCGTAAAATTACAACTTTATTCTTGTACTTTACGACTTTTTCTCATAAAATTGCGACTTTATTCCCATAAATGTTTTCCAGAAAATTACGTCTGTCCTTGACATTTCAGATTATTCCCCCTGTGAGTGGCCCAATACTCCGTTATTTGCTACGTATGTAACTTTATTTTCATATATTATTATAGATTTACTTGTATAGATAATTGTGAAGGGGTGCCCTTTTTCACCTGAGCACCTGGACCGTGAGTGTTCGTGTGCACGGCCGTGCACGGTCTCAGGGCTGATGATGTCAGGAAAGTGAAACTCAAGGAGTCCGGAGCGGTTCCTCCTCACACTCTCGCCTGGCATGGGGGTGAAGGACCTGACCCGGCTGCTGGACACCAACCGGAGCATCTACCGGGAGGCTGAGTTCCGGAGGCAGCGGCTGGTGGTCGACGGCTGCAACCTGCTCTTCCTGCTCTACCTGCGCTCAGGTGAAATCATCCAACTTTCATTAGAGTTCAGACTGAAGTGACGTGTACCGACTAAACTGTCTGCGTTACATTATTATTATTATAATTATTTTAATTTGTACTATTATTATATTGTTAATAATGTTTCTCATGAACCTGAAGTTTTCACTCAACGGAGAACTTGCTTCTTATTGTAGCTACACACGCACACACACACACACGCACGCGCACACACACACGCACACACACGCACACACACACACAAACACACAGTGTGTAAGTTTCGTTTCATGTGTCCTTATTGTAGCTACACACACACATTCACACACACATTCACACACACACACATTCACACACACATTCACACACACACACATTCACACACACATTCACACACACACACATTCACACACACATTCACACACACACACACACACACACACACACATTCACACACACATTCACACACACACAGTGTGTAAGTTTCGTTTCATGTGTCTTTATTGTAGCTACACACACACATTCACACACACACACACACACACACACACACACACACACTCACACACACACACACACACACACACACACACACACACACACACACACACAGTGTGCAGGTTTCGTTTCATGTGTCCTCTGAAGATAGCCCCGCCCCACTCTCCCGGTGCTGACGTCACTAAAGCAACCGGCTGTTGAACTTGTTTTCGGACATATTCCAGATGATTTACATCTGGATCATTTCTCCTTCAGTGTTGTCGTCTGTTCACAGCTTCCTCACTGGAACTCATCACCTGCAGGTGGCGCTAGTCTGTGCGCCGCACGTGTGAAATAATGACAATTAAATACGAATTATTATTATGATTGATATTATTATTATATCACGACTTGGTTGAAGTCCACTGTTTGAAAAGGTGATGAGCAGTCTCGATCCGGGCCTGCTTCTCTCTCTGATGTTTGTGTTTCTGATCAGTTTGGTTTTCATCAGTTATTTGATGATATGAAAACAGGCTGAGACGTGATGACTGACAGCTGACACTGACTCCTGATTGGTTGAGAGGGTGTAGCACCTTGTTACCAGGCTCTTTGACCTCAGGTCTTCTGGTTTCAGGTCCCTAACGTTCAAACATGAGTCCGATTCGGCTCCTCCTCGGTAAACAAGCAGGATGTGTGTCGATGTCAGTTTGATCTTTGTGTTTCCTGTTTCTGTTGGTGGATCAGATCTGGACCAGAATCACGGTGGGGATTATGCTGCCTTTGAGGAAGAGATTGAGAAGTTTGTCACAGCCCTCAGACTCTGTGAGATCGAGCCATACGTGGTAATGGACGGAGGCTCAGGCAACACCAACAACAAGATGGAAACCAAGAAGCAAAGAGCTGAGGGCAATATCAGGAACTGCCACCAGGCAGCAGTGGAGGGCACGAGGTTGGGAGTCCTGCCACTGTGCAGCAAGATGGTGTTCGTGCAGACGCTGGACCGCCTCAAGGTCCCGCTGGCCCAGTGCTACGGAGAAGCCGACCAGCAGATCGCCGCCCTAGCCAGCGAGTGGCAGTGCCCGGTGCTTTCCAATGACAGTGACTTCTTCATTTTCGATCTCCCGGCAGGACTGCTGCCCATCAGTCATTTCCAGTGGAAGGCCCTGGAGCAGAACGGCTCGAGCTTCTACATCCCCTGTAAGAGCTACCACAGGTCCCGCCTCTGCACCTTCTTCCACATCCAGCCACAGCTCCTACCCACCTTCGCCGCCTTGGCCGGGAACGACTACTTGAAGCTGGAGAGGATGAAGTTGTCCATCAGATGGGATCAGTTTGATCCAACATTGGGTGAGAAACCAAATCGCCTCAGAGGGCTGCTCTCCTGGTTGAGCGGCTTCCTGACGCCTCAGGAGGCGCGGGAGGCAGCGCTGGGGCTGATGGGAAACCTGAGCAGCCAGAGAAAGGCAGAGGTGCTGGAGAACCTGACTCTGGGGATGGAGATGTACCAGCTGCCTCCTAGCTCCCTGGAGACGTTCTTCATCCATGGGATCACGCCACTGATTCCAGCAGCGGGAGAAGAAGTAATGAAATCCTCTTCTTTCAAAGGCTGTTGGGGTGTTTGTCTCTTTACTGAGGTCCTGTCACAGCAGGAGGTGAAGTGCTGCACTAATCAGCTGCTCACTGGACTCATCCAAAGTAATGTGAACGTTTTGTTTTCTAAACGTTGATCTGAGGCTTAAACCTCAATCATGAAATTATGTTGAAGTAATTTAAAAAGACAAAAACGTCCAAATTGTGAATTGCTCAGAAACACAAAAGCAGCCAACAAACAAACAGATTTTACTGCATAAGATAAAAGTTAAAAGCTTCATGGTTGTGTGTTGTTGTCGTGCAGACGTGTGTGGCGCCTCAGTCGAGATGAATGATGGGAAACACACTTACAAGTAGTTAAAAGACAATGTCCTGTTATGTCCTGTCCTCCCTGAGGTGGGGGATCGTGTCCCGGACTGGATGTGCCGTCCTCTGATGCAGGCCCGGCTGTCTGGAGACATCCTGGACGTTCTGCAGCTGCAGAGAAAGGGCCTCCACATGCCTGTTGACTCCAAAGACATGCCCAGCGCTGCCCTGACCTCCAGGCCGCTCCGCCAGCTGATGTACGGGCTGCTGCTGGGCAGAGACACTTGTCTCCAGGTGGAGGAGTGGGACAGAGACGGCCTCCAGCTGAAATTCATCCTGGTCCAACCAGACGTCAGATCAGTCACTCGGCGGCTCGAACTCCGCTCGCTGAACAAGGTGGAGATTTTATTAAAGGGGACATATCATGCAAATTCCACTTTGTTAGTGCTTCTCCAGGTTCATGTGGGTATCTGGCTCATGTCCACCAACCCAAAAACTCTGGGGAAAAACACTCGCGCATTTTGTTATAGTTCCTCTAAGTCAGAAACGTCATGCTTGAGCGACTCGATTGAGCTTCCTGTGTTTTGTGTCGTAACAAGGAACTGGAAGTCTCCCTACATCCTACATTTATATCATATAAAATATGTAATTTATATCGTTTAAAATCATGGGGGGAGAGGGGGGAGGGGGGAGCTGGCTCATTAGCATTTAAAGGAACAGGCACTCAGAACAGGTCACTCTGTGGAGGGCTGTTTTATACAGGGTAAAAAGGAGCTGTTTGAAATGATCCTTGTGGTATTTTGACCAAAGTATGTTACAGACATTTCATTAAGACCCCAAGGAACCAGATCAACTTGTGGTAGAATGGGCATGCTATGTCCCCTTTAAGACATTGTTTTATTCAGGACACGTGACTCATTTTCAAACCATTGGAACCATAGACTTGTCCAAAATGAAGATTTACCTTCACTGGTCCAACCGATGACTGAATGAAACACCTGAGTTTGATGAGGTGTGTCCCAATACTTCTGTCCATGTAGTGTTCCACAATATCTTTATTTACCGTCATTGGAATAAGTGGACTCTACCCCCGTGTTGACTGAATGTCGCCCCCAGGTGGAGCAATCCGAGCGCCTGCAGGTGATTCTTCAGGCCTTGAAGGTGACGGAGAGGTCTCTGAGCCGCCTGCCGCCTCAGCTGCGCCTCCCGGTGGCCGTCACCCGCTTCTGGCTGCAGAACGCTCAGCCTGCTCCAGACAAGGTGCTGCTGAAGTCGCTGCTGCTGTGGCTGAGTGACGGAGACGCCCTGAGACACGCAGCAGGTGGGAATCACGGTTCAGATCAAAGGAACAACCGTTTATTAGTTTCTGATCATTTCCTCATTTACCTGTGTGTGACGTGTGTGTGTGTGTGACGTGTTGCAGTGCTGCAGCCTGAAAATCCACATCAGGAGCCGAAGCTGGATTTGAACGTGGCTCACGCCTTCAACCAGTGGCAGATGTGCCTGAAGGACAGCGTCCAGCTGAACCATCTGCTGAGCTGCCCCCTCCCCGAGCAGCACATCGCACGGTGAGACGCTTTTATTCTTAGAAATATTCCTGTTGACGACAGGTGAATGTTTTTTGAGGAAAGTGATGAATGAGACTTCACCGTGTCCTTTGTCGCGGTCCAGGTGGTATGAGGGGACGCTGGTCCACCGGCTGGTCCACAGGATGAGGACGATTGGAGACCTGAGGGACATTCTGAAGGGAGATCTGTCCAATGTGAGACTGTACAAATCCATGCTGTCTGTCGTCCACCGCTCTCAGAAAGCGTTGAGGAAGACCCAGAAGACGGCTCTGTGGCGGCAGCCTCTGGACAACCTGCAGCAGCTGTCCGTCCAGTACGAAGACCAGGAGGCCGCCACTGAGATGAAGAGCTTCATCAGAGCGCAGGACGATCTGTCTCTGGACGATGTGGTGATGGTGAAAACGCGATACAAAACCAGAGAGAGAAACAACCGGTGCAAACAGTCGAGGGGCCGGGACCTCCTCTAACGCGATCAGGGGCTTTTACTCGATACAGTTGAACACAAATTTCTGTACTTTCTACTTCTTATATTCTCAATATACTAGTTACTGAGCAGGAGGTTGGAGCTACGCACGCCTTCACGCTCTTCTCTGTACGAGCACTGTGCAGGCTGTTAACAAAAGAGGAACTATCCTATTTGTGTGCCTAGAACTTGTTTCCTTTTGCTGAGTTATCATAAGGGGCGTTGTGTATCACTCCTGCTACTGATTAGAAAGTGAAAGGTCCCAGTTTAATTCTTTAGTGGTTACACTGGGTCTATTGGTGTTCTTAGGCACTGGTTTATTCTGTTGTGTTGGTTCTTTGTTGTGCCCAGAAGTTCAGATGCACTAGTCCATTACTATTTGAGACTCATCTGGGGTTCCAAATTTGTAAAATTATACAGTATGTAATTAGTATGTATATTATAGTAAGTATAGTAGTATAGTATAGTATGTATATTTTTGTTATCATTTTGAAATAAAAGCCTGAAGAGAAAATGTTTTGGTTGTTTTGTGTCTGTATAGACTATAAAAAGCACTTTGCATTTTTAATTTTGGTACTTGTACTTTTACTTTTGATACTTAAGTACATTTAATATGAGCGACTTTAAGACTTTGACTCAAGTCATTTTCTTACGGGTGACTAACTTTTACCGGAGTCACTTTCAGGTAAGATATCTGTACTTTTAAGTACTTTACACACCACTGAGAAAAACCTCAGTGATTAAAAAGAGTTTGATTAAAGGTTTGATTTGATGTTTGTCTTCAGTCGAGTTTTGATCGGATGACATTTCATCTTTCTGTTTATCCAACACGTTTCACTGTTTTCTGTTCTGAAATGTCTTTGAGAGGAGAATGAAACATGAGCAGGTTTTATTCTATTTTTACTGTTTGAATAAAGAGTTTGAACTGAAACTGTCTGTGAATGACTGAGTGAAAACAAAGTGAGCATCTTTAAAAGAAGACTTAATTTTGTATTCTCACTCTCACTATAAATAAAAGTGAAACTAAAGAGCGAGTTGTGTTGTGACTGGTGTGAGCGAATGTGTGACTTCTGTTTTTCAGGCTTTTGTAAAAGAGCAAATGTGACGGAGGAAGAAGCTTCACAAGTTTTCATTTGTGTTCTCACAGAACCTCCAGAACATTTCAGGAACATTCTGACGTCTGGAAAAACGTTTCAGAAACAAATAAAAACACCTGAACTACGAAGCAGGATTTGTGGTGATCAGGTTTACTTCAGCTCGTTGACTTGTTATCAGGTAAATCACCACGGTAACTTACACTGAGCAGCTGACCTGATCCAGGTTGAGTTGGAGATAAGAGATCAAACAGTATAAAGCTCCGCCCACTGACCAATCCCTTCCTTTGAACCATGACATCACGTCTTAGAGGATCCGTGGAGCTGGTGTGGATGGTTCGAGTCTCTGAGGAGGACCAGGGTCTTCAGAGACCCACAAGATCCTTCGAGCTCCTCTGATGAGCTTCTGAAAGATCTAGATTCTCCTCAGAGGATGAACCTCTGTCAGCTGCTGGAGCCCAACAGAACCAGCCTGACCCGTAAAGTGCTCCCAGTACCACAGACTGCATCTGCTCCACTAGTTTCCTGTTCACTGGCTGATGCAGAGAAGCTCAATCTACTTATTACACATTAATAAAGTCTTTCCTTGAGTTTTTATTGTTCTTTATGGTTTTCTACTGATTTTCTTTTAGTATCCGACTTGTTTTCAAACCTCTGTGTGCACTGATCAGTCGATTCTGGACAAAAACTACAAAAATAAGACTCATGTTGTAAAAAATTCTTTAATATCTCTGCTGAAATAAAATCTCATTAATTTACTGACATGAGAAATGAAAACTTGGAAGAAAGAAAAATAGACTCTGCTGTTATTTCAGATAAATCGTCTTTAATTTCATGAGGAAACTGAGTCGTGAACAATACGACAAAAAAGAGGATTTGATGCTGGAAACAGCAGCAGAGTGATTTTACAGCCCACATGTGCCTTTTGGAAATAAATTAAATACAAGTATTTTAAAATCAAACTTTCAACAGAGAGACAGCAAAGTAAACTACATTTCCCAGAAAGCACTGCGACTCCTCAAAGGTGGAAGAAAATTCTGATCAAACAAAAAAATCAAAATTTGACCAGAAATAAAAATGGAAAGTAAAATTATTGTGGCTTAAACCTTCGGGAGAATCTTAAAATGAATCACGATTGAACAGAGACACCATCCGTGAGTAAAGGGCGTCCGTTTCCACGGAGACAGACGATGAACGACTTCTCTAAGGCACAAGATGAGAGCGCGTCGGGACTGAAGTTGGCGTTTGCACCTGAAGCGGCGGCTTCGCCTCGACATCACGTTAACGTAAAACTCAGCAGGTTAGAAAATGTATTTTTCTCCTTCCACCTTCAAACAGCAGCAGAGTTTTAAATTTAAATAAACCAGTGGAAGAAGAAGCAGGAAAAAAATCATTTCTATGACTCGCAGAAAAAAGCAGGTGGTGGAGGTGTCACGCTACTTTCATTCCCCCGAAACGACTTGAACACGTTTGTTCTGCCAGTTAAAGTCACGACAGAATCTGAATATTGATATAAAGCAAACATCAATACTTCATGTGTTAAAATGAGAAAAAGGTTCATTAATCATAAATTAGATGTAATTATATATTGAATTTTATAAAGAAAAACAAATTAAAATCAGGTTTTGAGGATTTTCTTTCTTAAGTTTTCAAATCTCAGGTGAGAAACGTTCAAGCTGGGACATTTCACTGTTTCCTCTTTAGAGCAGAACTTTCACTTCAAAGGGAACAAAACATCCGATCATGAAGCGTGAGCATCAAACTGGTTCTGCACCATCACACCTCCACCACGCTGTGAACTCAGCCCAGTTCAGACCAGGTGGCTGACGGGGGCGACGCCTCCTTCTACATGACCAATTTAAAAAGGACAGAACACAAACAGTTGCACACGTCTTTAGTATTTGATTCATCAGAGGGTTTTCTAACGTACGTCCTAAATCACGAGCCGGTTCACGCTGGGAGGATGTGGGAGGATGTGGTCCGTGGCGTTGGACCTCAACAGGGATCTACAGCGAGGCTGAGCACAGAGGGGCCGTGGTATTAAATACACTGAGCACAGAGTCAGGACAGGGCAGCCATCTCAACTCGCTCCGTCTCCTCCAGTCACAGACCGGAGTCCCAGGGTCCTTGCAGTCTGAATGAGTCAGTGAGATCCTAAAACCCGCCTCCTCTTCGTCCTCCAAACATCAGAGTCATTCTGCAGTGAGGGGGGGGTGGGGGGGGGTGTCATACCTCGTGGAAACAGTCAGTGTGGGGGCTCCTCTGAACGCCCCTCCACCTCTCCACCTTCTTAATGGCCTCCGACACGACGCACACCGACGAGGTCAGACTCACCAGGAACAGCAGGTCTGCAAGATACACAAACTGCTGAGTCACAGTGTAACAAACTGCTGAGTCACAGTGTAACAAACTGCTGAGTCACAGTGTAACAAACAAACTGCTGAGTCACAGTGTAACAAACTGCTGAGTCACAGTGTAACATGCTAACAAGCTGACATGCTTTTTGGTGGAATGCTCCTTTAAGGTCAAACTCTTACCAAAGAAGCTGAGGCTCTCGGTCTGGAAGACGTTCTGCAGCGGAGGGAAGTAGATGACGAGCAGCTGCCCCATGATGGACGCCAGCACGGCGTAACAGAACGTCCTGTTACTGCACAGACCCATCTCATGGACCATACGAGTCTGAGGATCACCACACACGATCACACGTCACACACTCGTATCGTCATCTCACATACGAAGCAACATACGTGTGATAACGTCTCACCTGTGAGCGCGAGCTCAGAGCGTTGAACATGTCGAAGAAGACGAAGCAGGTGAAGGTCATGGTTGTGTCTCGAGGAGTGATCACGTTGTCCTGCAACTGAAGAGCGGAGAGAAAAGTTAGAAAAGTTAGAAGAAGAAGAAGAAGAAGAAGAAGAAGAAGAAGTCACCTCTCTCCAGAAGACGAACAGAGTCCCACAGACGATGACGAACGCAGACACCAGGACTTTGATGATCAGACTTCGGGTGATGATGCTGTCTCTAACGTTACGAGGAGGTTTTCTGATCACGTCCCGGTCGACAGGCTCCACCCCCAAACTGAAGAGACACACACACAGTTTGTGACAAACTCTGGAAAATTAGTCTGCAAAAGTTTGGACGTGTAGGACTTCCTGCAATCAGCCTAAAAAAGAATAATCTACAAACTGCATCAGTCTTTGCACTACAGTTCCCATGATGCTCCTGTACCTCTGAGCAGGAGGTCCGTCCATGATGATGTTGATCCACAGGATCTGCATCGCGTTCAGCGGGTTGGGGAAGTTCATCAGCGTCGCCAGAGAGATGAGCGTCAGCGCAGCAATGCTCCTGGAGACCGAGCGTCAGGGCAGAAACAAGATCAGAGAGAACAACGTCAGGACAACATGAGGAGAACATGAGAACATGAGGAGAACATGAGGAGAACATGAGGAGAGCGTGAGGAGAACATGAGAGCGTGAGGAGAACATGAGGAGAGAACATTTGGAACACATGGTGGGGAGAACATGAGGAGAACATGGGGAGAACATGAGGAGAGAACATTTGGACAACATGGTGGGGAGAACATGAGGAGAACATGGGGAGAACATGAGGAGAACATGAGGACATGAGGAGAACATGAGGAGAACATCCGGAGAGCGTGAGGAGAACATGAGGAGAGAACATTTGGACAACATGGTGAGGAGAACATGAGGAGAACATGGGGAGAACATGAGGAGAGAACATTTGGACAACATGGTGGGGAGAACATGGGGAGAACATGACAACATGGTGGGGAGAACATGGGGAGAACATGACAACATGGTGGGGAGAACATGAGGAGAACATGACAACATGGTGGGGAGAACATGAGGAGAACAGAGACGACCTTGACTCACGTGCTCAGCTGAAAACGGACAAAGTTTTTGATGTTGTTATAAATTCCTTTTCCTTCCTCGATGGCCGACCTGGAAAAAGAACAAGAAACTTGACTTGAATTTCAAACTAAAATAAATGATCTTTTCAAGCTAATTAAACGTGAAATCAAGTGAAGATTCCTTCACGTTAACGTCTCAGTGTTTTGACGACTTTAATAAAAAGTGAACAGAACTCGTGTCTCAAACAGATCAGTCACAGGTTCACATCCTGTGTCACGATGTTTACCACCTGTTCCTGTTGATTGGCTGATGAAAGCTGATCTGAGATCTGTGGGTCGGAGCCAACGACCAGAGGAACAGAGCAAAGTCTGAACCAGAGTCAGATCCAGACACGAACATCCTGGTTTGACTCACATGATTGTCTGGAAGTCGTCGTCCACCAGGATCATATCAGCCGCCTCCTTGCACACGTCCGTTCCCGTCTGGCCCATCGCGATGCCGATGTCGGCAGCCTTCAGAGCGACGGCGTCGTTCACGCCATCACCTGTCATGGCGACCACCGCGCCGATGTTCTGGAGCGACTGCAGAAAGACAGGGCTTTAAACGCTTCTGAAAAAAGACAAACTGAAGTCTGTTGTTCGTGGTTCTCACCTTGACGATCTTCAGCTTGTGTCTCGGACTGGCTCGATAAAACACAGCGATCTGCACACACACACACACACACACACACACACACACACACACACACACACACACACACACACACACACACACACACACACACACACACACACACACACACACACACACACACACACACACACACACACACACACAATGATGAACACAAATAAACTAGAATTACCTGCAGCTTCCATGTACATATGATCACATTCACAGTAACATGAGGTCACTGTCACCTTGACCTTTGACAGATAGTCTGTGTGTTACTGTGTGTGTGTGTGTGTGAGTCTGTGTGTTACTGTGTGTGAGTCTGTGTGTGTTACTGTGTGTGTTACTGTCTGTGTCTGTGTGTGTGAGTCTGTGTGTGTGTGTGTGTCTGTGTGTGTGGTCTCTCACTCTGGGGACGATGTGTGAAAGCTGCTGCAGGTCCAGATGATCGACTTCTTCTCCAGACAGACACTGAGAACCTTTAGAGAAGAGACCGAGACGACTCGCTGGAGACAAACAGAGAAGAGAATTTAAATCATAAAGAGTTCATTGAATATTGATTCTTAAAAATCCTACAGTCAATCTTTATAATACATGTTGTTAATGTTGTGTGTTGTTAACTGTTACAAAGTCTCTTATCTGCTTTGACCAAGGAGATGATTTTTTTAAGATTTGAGATATTAGGACGATTATTATGATTGACGAGGAGTAGATGACCGATGCTGGAGTCAGCCAGCAGGGGGCGATCCAGAGGATTCCCATCTTTATTTACAGTGATTCACATTCAAACAAGTTTTAATGAGGATTAAATAGTTTTTGTATGTTTCATCTGTTCTACATCCTGCTGATCAAACACATTGAGAATACGACTCCACGCTCTCTGACCTATGGACACGGCCGTCTCCTGTGAGTCTCCAGTGATCATCTTGATGGCGACACCGGAGCTGATGAGCGCGGCCACGGCCTCTTTGACCCCCGACCTCGGAGGGTCGATGATGCCCACCAGACCCAGGAAGGTCAGGTTCCCCATCTCTGAACCGGACGCGAACGCCAGCACTGCCGGAAGGAGGAGGGAGAGGGAATGAGCCGGTTTAATGGCGTTAATGTTTGGGAGCTGAAGTCGTGTCATTGGCTCTTCTCACCTCGCAGGCTGGCCGAGCCCATGTAGCTGATCTGCTGCTGGTACAGCTCCCTCTGCTGGTGGCTGAGGGGAAGGGCGGCTCCTCTGCTGCTGTAGGAGCTGCAGAATCGAATCACCTGCTCGTACGCCCCCTTCAGGAAGTAAACTCCAGGCGCGGCCTGAGGGGCGACGAAGACAATTCATTGATTCAATATACATATAAAATACATACTTTGTGTATTTAACTGCAGATCATAACTCTTCATTATCAGTATGTTGGATTTTTGTTTATTGAATTCTTCTTCAATAACAATGCAGCTGGTCAATATTACAAAATCTAATCAATAACAATAAATGGTTTAGTTCAATGGGGGCGTAGAGACCTGCTGGCTGTGGCGAACACAGCGGACCGCCATCCACTTCTGCTCCGAGGTGAAGGGATGCTCCTCCAGACGGACGTACTCCTTCTGCAAGCTCTCCAGCCCCATCTGGAAGACACAACAGCTGGATCAGAGACACAACAGCTGGATCAGAGACACAACAGCTGGATCAGAGACAACAGCTGGATCAGAGACACAACAGCTGGATCAGACACAACAGCTGGACCAGAGACACAACAGCTGGATCAGAGACAACAGCTGGATCAGAGACACAACAGCTGGATCAGACACAACAGCTGGACCAGAGACACAACAGCTGGATCAGAGACACAACAGCTGGATCAGAGACAACAGCTGGATCAGAGACACAACAGCTGGATCAGACACAACAGCTGGACCAGAGACACAACAGCTGGATCAGAGACACAACAGCTGGATCAGAGAAACAGCTGGATCAGACACACAACAGCTGGATCAGTTGTTCATGGTCACCTCAGTCTGGAGAACAAGAAAACACAACAAAGACTCTTTTCTGACGTGTGCTGCCCAGATGTGTCGCTCTGTCCCAGCAGACCTGTAACCGTGGATGGGAGCTCAGAAGGTCCAAACGTATCTCAGGATGAAGAAGAGCAGCCAAACACGGAGAAGACGAATGGTTCTAAAGGAGAGTGAGCTCCAGAGACACTTGCAGTCACATGGTTTGTCTTTACCTTCATGGCGAGGGCGATGAGCGCTCCCTCGGTCGGCCGTCCCAGCAGAGTGTGATTCCTGATGACGGAGTCGTTGCACACACAGCCGACCTGACGACACAAACACGTTCACCATTGAATCTCTCATCTCCTACAACAGCTGGATCTCTTAGTTACAAATTGTCTTTTGCAGATATTTTCCCTCAGTGAACTCACCTCCACGATCTTACTTATGGCCGGGCAGGAGAAGCCGTGGATGATTTCTCCGTCCAGAATCACTTCTCCTTCTCTGTTGTAGCCGACGCCCGTCACCTGCAAGACAGTGTTATGGGTAAAAACTGAACGGGACATAACGTGTGATTAAGAAATGTTTGGTCTCATCGTCAGTGAAAGGACGAACAGACAGAACATCTAAAAACCATCCAGCAGCTTTGGCTCAACTTCTGACCGATAAACTGAACCAAACAGAGTCAGCAGACAAACTCAAAGGTTTTAACTTTAATGTTCCGACTCATTTCCTCTTCACGTCACACGTTCTTCACGTCACACTTCAAGCTCCAGTATAAAACCTCTTCTCAACCACAACCTCTCAATCAGCTGCACTGTCCAAATCTAAACTCGACTGCTCCCTGTGACGAGTGGCAGTAGCAGCGAGGTGAAGGAAAGGTTCCCACCTCGGCGTGGAGCCCGTCTGACGTGTACAGCTGAGTGACGGTCATCTCGTTCTTGGTCAGAGTTCCCGTCTTGTCTGAGCAGATCACGTTGCAGCAGCCTGATGGAGGACGACAACGTGCTCGTCAGACAAACACCTGAAACTCTCTGAAATCACATCGGTCGATACGACAGTTGTCTGAAGGGTGATGATCAGTTAGGTTAAAGAAATGTGGTTAATAACTTTATTCTGAATTTCAGCTTTGGGTCCAAACTGAGAAAATGAACACTGTGCCGTCGACGTGTCAGAGGCTGTGATAGTTTGATGCTGTGGATGATTAACTCTTCAGTACCCAGAGTTTCTACGATGGGGAGCTTCTTGATTATGGCCCTTTTCTTCACCATGCGCATCACACCGAGCGCCAGCGTCACCGTCACCACGATGGGCAGACCCTCTGGGATGGCAGCTACCGCCAGACTGGGGGGGACAATCCACAAACACGCCACTGAGATGAGACTGCATCTTTACTGTTTTTACTGTTTTTACCTGAGAACATTTAACATGTTTTCATTTTACTAAACTATCGTCTACAGACTGAACCACAAGACATGAGCTCCTGTTTCAACCCGTTCACTCAGTGTCTGAGTTTAAGATCGATATCTACATCTGTGACATCGCTGCTGTTTAAGATCCTGTGAGAAGTTTGCATCTTCAGAACAGTTTATAAAATATTTATTAGACTTTGTCTTTTTATTTCAGTTTTTATCCTTAAAAAAAAAACTTTTATCATATTTTATCTTGTTTCGTCTTGTTGTCACATTCTAATCCAATGATTCATTAAAATTATATTACTTGATTTCTTATTTTGCTGCGCTGTTTGAAGAACTTTACAACTTAAGTTTGAAAATGTATTTAAAAATAAAGATTATTATTATTTTCAGGAGGAAATTGTTGTGTATTAGTAAAAAAAAAAAATGCTGTGTTAAAGTTAATTATCATTATTATTTATAATGTGAACGTCTCTCTGAAACAGAAGGAACATTTCCTCAAACTTGACTTTGTTTACTTTATTAGAGGCCGGAACCTGTAACGCTGCTTTAATGATCCTAATGATGATAATGATCAGACCAGACAAAGGTCAGTTATGTGATTTATATTCTCATAACAGAAGCAAACTTCAGACTCAGAGTTCAATCGTTTTCTGAACTCACAAACAGGAACATGAAGTCAGAGCTGAACCATCAGTTCTGTCTCTACTGCCCCTGCTGTTCATGTGCATATTGCATCTTGTTATTGATTTCTGAGTGAACACAGGGTTCATGTGAGGCAGCCGCCACGTGTCCAAAGTGTAGTTATCACGGCAGCAATGGTGAAAAGACACGTACCTGACACCGATGGTGAACATGTCGAGGATCCTCTTCCCCTGCAGCCACCCCACCAGCATGATGACCCCTAAAAAACACAGCAGCGAGCACATCAGACCAAACGAGGGCACGTGACACGCAGACGCTGAGGGTGAAGACTGACGAGTGAAAACCAACCTATGATGCCAAAGGAATAAAGAGAGAGCTGCTTCCCCAGCAGGTCCATGCTCTTCTGCAGCGGAGTTTTAGGAGCCTGAGCAAAAGAAAACAGACGGAGGGTCACATCACGTTATCATGGACGGACATTTAAACTGTGACAAACTAAAGCCACGAGCCAATAAACAAACATTCACCAAACACAGACCGAGCGTTTATTCTCAACCTTAAAAAAGGAAGATTGATTTATAAATCAAGGCTCAGTGTAGAAGTGTCACATTCTCCAATACACGGTTTTCATGTTTTAAACTCAGATCTATTCATTTGAATGTCCACCTCTATATTCAAACCATATTAATTTAAACTTGATCTGTGAATAAAGATCAGAGACACTTCTACAGAAATGAAGATAAAATATCCTGGATACAGGAACATGAGGGGAACATCCAGGCGAGGGGCGGAGCCTGTAGAGCAGCAGGGGCGGAGCCTGTAGAGCAGCAGGGGCGGAGCCTGTAGAGCAGCAGGAGGCCGGACATGACGTATAAACTCTGCTGTGGAAAGATCAGTGTTGTTGTTTACAGCTCATCCACACCGGCGTCGGCCCTCATCACCAAAAGATCTGGAACCTCCTCGTGTTTCCAAGTGGACGTCTTCGTCTTCTACGTGTACGGCTCCTCTTCTTCATCCTGAGATCTTTGTGTTCTTCCAGGTTCACATCACGTGTTAGAAACCTCATCAACACGTCCACTCGCTCTCTGGGAAGCTTCCACACATTGTCCTGCTGTTTCCTCACATGGACTCACTGACATGTTACACACATTTTACTAGGAGGCTGCAGGAGAAGATCCAGAACATGTCCAGAGACACTGACTCAGACATTTGTTCTCACACACAGAACCTGCAGAACACGTGAGGAACACGTGAGGAGTCAGAGCAGCTCAGTGTGCAGCAGACACAAGAAGTGAAGCAGCTTGTTAACACTGAAAAGGGAAACGTTACCTCTTCTGCTTGCATCATCTTGAAAACTTCCCCAAACTCGGAGCTCTCTCCGGTTCCTATGACGATGCCCTGAGGAGGAGTTTGACAGCTTTAAACAAAGATCACACACATGTACATGAACATCGTTTGTGTCACATGATTTTTGTTCGTATAATATTTTGTATGTTTCTGCATCTCCAGGCCTCATGTAGGACTGAATCTGCTGGTTTGGTTTTCTAATATAATAACTGAGGGTTACAGTACGTGTATGTTGGTGTGAGTTCTTATCAACATTCAGCAACTTTGTGTTCTAGACTGTAATAATCAATTTGTTCGTACGTTGATCAGATTCAACAAATGCTTCTATCTTCAGAGAAACGTGTAAATGTGTGTAAGAGCTGTGCTGGTACCTTGGCTTTGCCACATCGCACCAGCGTCCCCATGAAGGCGACGTTGCTGCGGGAGGCGATGTCTCCATTGGTGGCTGCCAGCTGGTGGGAGGTAGACTTGGAGCAGGGGCTGGTCTCGCCCGTCAGACTGGACTCGTCCACAGACAGGTCGGACGCCTGCGGAGGACAAACACAGAGGAGTCACTAAACACTGATAAATAGATCTCACTCAAACTAGTTTTGCTTTGTAAGAGGAACCGGGGCAGAAAGTTTCTAAATCCTTTCAAAAATCCAAGATGTCCTCTGATCTAATGACGGGTTTTAAGGTTGAGATCAAACTTTATTGGTCCTCAGGGGGAATAAAGAGAAGACAGAAATAAAACATCAACGCCATATAAGAAAATGAAATACAGTGATGTTTTCAGTATGAGCCGACAGTCGGAGACAGACGGTTTAACAGCTGATGTCTTTAACTGACAGGAAGATGTTTTTTCCTATAATCATTCGATGACTTTGAAAACTTGGAGCATTTTTCTGGTGGTTTTGGTTCAGTTTCTTTGTCAGTTTGCTGATCTGCCACATCCCACAATGCAAAGCACACGTGGCTACAGGATGCGTTTCGCTCAGACTCGTGAAGAACAGCAGGTTAGTTGGGTCAGATCGAGGCGGGATCACGTTCCCACCACAAACTGCTCCTCAGTTGGTTTGAGACCAGACTCGCACCTCGTCCTCGGTGCAGGTTTCAGTTCACACCTGAGTGAAATCCCTGCGTTCACACTTACCTGAACAAATCCCACAGAGGATAAAATCTACAGGAATCTGGTTTGAAACAACTTGCTGTCTAACATTTTAATTGACCCTGCTTTAGTTGGTGTGAAACCTCTTATGATTCTACAATCTCTGCACAGGTTCTCTGGACAGAACTAAAACCTACTGAGAAATCATGGATCATGTCACGAATCAGGCTTTAGAGTTTAATAAGCACATTTCTGAAATGTATGCTGATGCAGCAGAGAACAAATACTGAATACTTATAATTCAGTGGAATAACTAACTGTACAAACTGATCAGGGGACAAATTGTCTCTTTATGTTTGACTAAATAACAGAGACTGTTTCCAGGAAACCAAAACATTTCTCCTTTCTAGGAAATTATCTTTATGATGTAAAATAAAGAACAATACTGGGGGTGTACTGGGAAACCTCCAGGTGACTGTGTGTTATGAACAGGATGCACGGTATAAAGGATGGTCATAAAAAGAAAACCAGCGGAACAAGTCCTAACAAAGACTTTTAGAATAAGGATTAAATTAAGCCGAGTTCATACCACATATCTGAGTGGTGATGGGGGGGTGACACGATCTTTCACTGAGAGAAACCCCAGGTTAGGGTTAGGCTGCTACAGAACAACACGATGGAGGAGGAGGTGAAACCGAGCCCGACCCGAACCAGACAGGTTCATTCTGTCCAGACCCAACCTGAGCAGGATGCAGTGAATATAAGCTGCACTCAGTGTGTCACTCTGTCACAGTTATTACTTGATTCCCCTGATTACAAATACAGTGGTCTCATCACCACTACATGTGCCCTCAGTCCATCCTGTGCTCTGATTGGCTGGAGCTGGAGATCTGATCAGAGTCAGCGACTCGACAGCGAGCCCCTCTAACTCTACGAGGAGGTCACACACAGATTGGCAGCTGTCAGTCAAACGCCAATCGGGGGCTTTTGCTTGCAAGTTGCAAAAGTCGTTGGTGAACAAGGCTTTAGTTGTGTGTGTGTGTGTGTGTGTGTGTGTGTGTGTGTGTGTGCACCTCAAAGAGGCGGAGGTCTGCTGGGACCCTCTCTCCCACCGACAGACACACAGTGTCTCCAGGAACCAGCTCCCTGGCCAGTAGGTGCTCCAGGTTCCCATCCCTGATACTGAGGGAGACAGAGAGAGAGAGACAGACAGAGTTTTCAAACTAAAACGAGTTCAGCAGTGTTTGCACAAGTCTCTGATTTAGAGTCTGAAAACTCGTCCAGCCGTAACCATAACAACAGTGATGAGCTTTAACCCTGCTACTGTTATTATGTCATTATAATTAACACCACGTTCCTCAGGACTCACCAGTGACATTCTGGAGGAACCAGCTTCCCGAGCTCTTCCAGAGATTTCTCAGAGCGATACTCCTTCACACAAAGAACAAACACGAAACATGATGCAGCACAAGTTCACGAATATATACGTGGAGAAGATAATATACATACACACAGACGCACTGTAAACCTTCCTTATCCATCTTAACATTTATGACACTTTTACAGAAAGAGGCTGAAAACAGGGACGCAGCCGACTCACCTGGACAAAGGCAACTGTCACGACTATGATGATGGCCTGTAAATAAAACACAGCTGGATGAATGTCTGATACCTGTGTACAGTATAAAAGTATAAAAACTCAGATATGAATCATTCGTAAGTCAAGGATTCAACCTGGAACATGACTTTTCATGTTTCCTGCTTCCTTCTCACGTCTGTCACTATGTCGACTTTGCATTTGGATGCGAGCGCTCTGCTGACGTTCATGTGATATTTTCTGTTTGCATCTTGTTTTGTTCACGTCTCTTCCTCAACGTCCTGGATGATGAACCTTTGCTTTAAATGACCAAAATCTTTCCTCTTTCGCTAAAATCAAAACGTAATATTTTAGCTTCACAGCAAGTTGGGACCAAGACAAGTAAGTTGTTTGTTCTGTTTAACACTTTCACAATCTGCAGGACTTTTGTATATTATTTATTTTCTCTTTTTATCATCTTTAGTTTTCTCATCCTGAACATCAAAGTAATTATTCCGAAAGTCTTGTAAAAGCATCTAATTTTCCAAACTTGCAGATCAACACCTGCAGAGTCTCCATCTTCACTGGTGACGCTCCCATAAAATGTTCATGTGCACACAACTGCAGGTCTGCAAACTGAAATCAAAACAAGCCAGAAATGAAGGAGCGACTCACCACAGTGATGCTGATAGCGTCGTCAAACTGGTGCATGAGAACGCTGATGACGGCCGACGCCAGCAGCAGCAGAATGAGAGGATCTTTGAACTACAGACACAGTGAGAGGTTACGATGCTGCGAGTGTCCGGCTCCACAGTGACATCACTTGTTTTCAGGGTTAAGGTCAGAATAAGTTTAGGTTCATTTGACCCTCAGGATCCGTGCACACGTGTTTTCTGTGATGCAAGGACACGAGTGACATTCGTCCACAGTGAAGATCGAAGAGGCGGAGCTCGCTGACTCAAGTGACGGATCCAGCTCAACGTTCACCTCCAGCATCCAAACAAGTCTGTTTCTACCCTGATGACTCGACACAGCAGATCAACTCTGCATCAATTCACTCAGCGCAGACTAAGCTGCTGAAGATGGTTGACAGTTCTCTACATTGTGGGGGGTGGGGTCGACTCATGTTATGTCTGCATTCAGATGAGCTCTGATTGTTTGTGGGACGATCTGTTACTGCTGCACGACACAAACATGTAATTCACTCAGAAATATTATTATTATTAGAAATGCATGAAGTGAGAACATCATGTACATCATAAACATTGTATATACTATCGTGTGTGTGTGTGTGTGTCGCTGTGTTCTCCTGACAACACAATGACTCTCCAGAACGTGACGAGCCTCCAGACGTTTTATCAGGCAGCAGATAAAAGTAGTCGGTTGGTTTTATGTCGGCGCTGCTGTTGGACGTGTGAACAGCTTCCTCAGACTCATGGTCTGATAAATCAGCAGCGGTGCAACATGGGCCGGCAGATAAGGGAGGGAGACTGGAGTCAGCAGCAGCGAGACCACACACACTTCACTTTATATGGTGATGGAGTCAACACAGACTCACTGGTTATAAACAGTGGAGGCCACAAATCTATCAGCTGCTGCGATACAATGTTGAACTCGAGGATGAAAACGAACCCTGACCGTGTGGATCAGTTCACCACTAACTGGGATGAGAAAGTGCTTTCTGTGTAAAACTCATTGCTTGTTGTGTGACTTCCAGTGGTGAAGACATTTTCAGATCCTTCACATAAATAAAAATACCACACAATAACAAAAACTAACTACGGCTGCTCTCAGGAATTGTGTGGAGGTTCAGAATGTGAGAACACAAATGTCTGAGTCAGTTGCCCCGGACATTTTCTGTTTTCATGTCAGCAAACAAAGACTCCAGTAAGCATCAGAACGAGGCAGCAGCAAACCAGCAGCTCCAGTGTTCTGTGAAGTAAAATGATAATGGAATCTGGTGTCTGTGGGCAGAGAGAGATAATGTCTGTTTGTGGAACAGAAATAATCTATTCAACAAAGAGCTCTGTCTCTGTACCATTCCTATCATTGAGTTGTCAAACACTCTGAACCTCTCAGTGACATGCAGGTTGTTCGTACTCGGTTGCTGCAGCACAGTGGACTGAAGATCTGCAGAAGAACCTCTCTGGGTCTACGCCTCATAGCTCTTTTACCTGTAAGATGTATTTCTTCCATAGTGGCTCCTCTTCACCGATGTCGAACTCGTTCCAGCCATGGTACACCCTCCTGCGGTTCACCTCCTCCTGGGTCAGACCCGACTGCAGGTCGGCCTGGTTGGATTTGGAAGAAGTTGTTCATACTTTGTATGTGTCCATACAGATCATTTACTGGTGGAGAATACAAGATGGATAGTAGAGAACACGTGTTTCCAACAGTAACAGTTCCACCTCATCGCCGCTCCAAGAAAATAAATCACTGCTCCTTCCCCATCGACGTTTCTCGTTTGTAATATTTCATGTAACTAAGCAACCAACTTGTCAACTGCAGTAGACAATCTACTTCCTGTTTACACCACATGACCAGTGGATGTGGATACGGAGCGGCAATGCTCATCTGGACGAAGGGGCGGGGCCTCAGTGCAATGTAGCGTTCAACTGTTATGTGACGTCTTTATATTTATTCAATGTCACTTTTCTACCTGAAACCAGCAGCTGGATGAAAGTGAGTCTGATGTGTGAGTGTGAACATGAGAAAGTTTCCTCCTTCTCTCCCTGAGCGTCTGTTCTCTGTGACTCTGCTGAGTGGGTTCCATCTCCTGTGAGAAGAACTGACTGAGAGTCAGCTTCAACTGTCACAACCAGCTGCAGGTGAAGAGTGAAGCTGAACTGAGATCAGTTCAAAACACTCTGAAGTTATTAAAAAACAGAGTTTATCTCCAATATTCAGCAGGAAACTTAGAAACTTGAAGAATTCTGAACAGTTTGGTGGATTTGTTACAGCTGCAGCTCTTCAGGGTCAGGAAGCAGAGGATCATGGGTAATATCCAGTGGGACGACTCAGTCAGAGTCAACACATTGATTCACTTTGTTTTTTCTACACATGAAAACCACTTCAGACACAGAGACCAACAGAGTCAATCCCCACATGAGGCTGCAGGGGGCGCTGTCGCTCAATAACTGTTTTAAAACAAAAAGGTATAACAAATATTTATAATTCCAAAATAATTCCTGTGAGAGCGACTCGACAGTAACATGAGCTGAGTAAACGTAGAGGATGTGTGCGAGTGAGACTCACTGTGTTGTCGTTGTGTTTTGATCGAATGTGAATAAATTGTCTGTTAACTTGAGAATAGTTTGTGTACAGCTGTGTCTTCTGCTCTGAGGGAACTGTACCTGCAGGACACACGCGACTTCGTTGACAGGGAGTTCGCTGGCTTTTTTGGATGTTAGTACCGGGACCATGGTCTCATCTTCACTGGAGGGTTGTCTCTCGGAAAGCTGCAACACAGAGAAATAACTTTACTAAACCAACAAGTTCTGAGCTCGAGGACATTTATCTGTGGGGGAGGTCAGAGGAGCCGGTTAGTCCGGACATAATCTGAGCTCTGTCAGCTGAGCAGCGTCTCCCACTCGTCCACAGCAGAGACGTGCTCTACAACCTCAGTCTGACGCGGCTCTGCTGCCTGGAGCTGAACCACTTGTTTTTATTCGGTCTATGATTTTAAACTCAGACTTTACACCCTCAAAACGGTTGAGTAAATCTTTTAATGAACTTGCTGTGGTTTTGTTCCACCAGAGATCTGCTGATGAACCACAGGATTCGCACTGTGCTCGTCTCACAGAACCACAGACAAATAAAGAACACATCACCTGCAGTCAGGGCCCTTCAGACTGCGGTCGTACTGGACGGCTTCAGGTGCGACTTAGTGCGACTGTGTGAATGTGAACCAGACGTTCCACCGCTCTCAGAACTTCAGAGTTCATCTCTTCACAGAGTGCAGAGGACTGGATTGTACAGAGTAGTAGTAGAGGAGGAATCATGTGACCACAGGGACGTCTACAGTACGACTGTTCACTTTGTCTGCTCAGCAGTTGGAGACGACCCGTCCGGCACACAGCGGGGAATGAATTTCAGGTATTTCTCATCTACTGACAATATTTTCACAGCCTCAGTTTGAAGAAGAAAAAAAAATAAAACCTCGTCCTCCACGTCTTCTATTCACCAGGTTTCTCAGAAACACAACTTGACTGCAGGTGTTCGTTTTAACACCTTAAACGTCGAGCACACCTATCGAACATTAAAGATCACTTTCAAAGTAAAAACAGCAAACTGCAGCAGAACCAGAGCAGGAAACTGGTTCAGGAGAATAAACATCATTCTTCACTTCAGCCACACAAACTCATTTAGAGACTGAAAACAGTCAGGACACAGCGATGATGCATAAACCACACAGCTGCTGCAGCTCCTCACTTCTACAGGTTAGAAAAGTCTTTTAGGAAGTGGTGCCAGTAGTAATATGTTCTAGTTATAAATATACATAAATATACAACCTGCTCAGTGCATCAGTGTTAATAACGAGGACCAAGATGCATTTCAGGGGAAACACCAACAAATTGGCAGATATATGATGATGGTGAGTTTTCTTATGACTCTTTTCTGGAAGAGTTTACGTTTTAGTGGACGTTATAATCACCTCTGATCGGGACGTCCTCACATTCACCACAGACACCGTGACATCTTCACAGACACTGTGACGTCCTCACATTCACCACAGACACGTAACGTCCTCAGATCCACCACAGACACTGTGACGTCCTCAGATCCACCACAGACACCGTAACGTCCTCAGATCCACCACAGACACCGTAACGTCCTCAGATCCACCACAGACACCGTAACGTCCTCAGATCCACCACAGACACCGTAACGTCCTCAGATCCACCACAGACACCGTAACGTCCTCAGATCCACCACAGACACCGTAACGTCCTCAGATCCACCACAGACACCGTGACCTCCTCAGATCCACCACAGACACTAACGTCCTCAGATCCACCACAGACACCGTGACGTCCTCAGATCCACCACAGACACTGTAACGTCCTCAGATCCACCACAGACACCGTGACGTCCTCAGATCCACCACAGACACTGTAACGTCCTCAGATCCACCACAGACACTGTGACGTCCTCAGATCCACCACAGACACTGTAACGTCCTCAGATCCACCACAGACAACGTGACGTCCTCAGATCCACCACAGACAACGTGACGTCCTCAGATCCACCACAGACACCGTGACCCGGTCAGTTAGCATTAACCAGGACTCAGGCACTAAGCATCAGCTAACATGTCCAGGTTCTCCTCTGCTCACACATCACATTGGAAAGTCCCACTGACCAGACGCAGTGAAAAGTGACGTCTGCCTCGTCTGCTGCCGCAGTGCCTCTGAGCAGACAGACTCGTCCTCAGCTGTGGGAGGTTCAGCAGTGGACAGAACGGACAGTGAGGCCTTCAGCAGCTGAGGGGATTGTTTCTGATTAGTGACTGGAGCTTATCAGAAGATCCACCTGATGATCCAAGACCCAGGTCTGCCCTCTTCAGGATGGGAGGGCAACTGCAGTCACAGGCTGAATGTTGTCAATGGATATGATTAAAATGTTCCATCTAGTGTCTGTGACCCAATGAGAACTACTGGTACAATTTTAGAATAAGGGTTAATGGAGTCTGAGGGTCATTTTCATACATCCTCCTGACATTCAAACTTTAAACAAACCAACATGAAAAACAAACGCAGGAGAATGGACCTGTTCCACAGTCCTGTCAGTAAAACAGCCTTCATCCTGCCCTCATTACAACCAGCATTATCATCTTCATCGTTTCCCAGCAGCTCAAATTAGTTTCAGGTCAAACTCATGGGCTGAGAGTCGGTGTGGGCCGAGAGCCAGATCCCTGCAGGGACGCTCACTTCTCAGGTCTTTTACAGTGTTTATTTCTTTTTATAGATTGTTCTTATCTTTTATCCATACACACGATTGTCAAAGCACTTCTCAACTCCTGTTTATAATGTGCAAGATAAATTAATCTGTCTCGACTAAAAATACCTTAAGAAACTAAATGCAAAGTAATGAGCAGATTAACTAATAATGTTAGTTGTTGCCGCTGCAGCCCCGTTACATTTCATTTAGCTGACGCTTTTATCCAAAGCGACTCACAATCAGTGCATCAACCATGAGGAACAAACCAGAACAACAAGAATCAAGAAAGTACAATTTCTTCAAAAAAGCTAAACTACAAAGTGCTATAAGTAAGTGACATGTAAGTGCTACTAAATTGTTAGTTTTAAAATGTTATTCAAGGTGTAGTCGGAAGAGGTGTGTTTTTAGTTTGCGGCGGAAGATGTGTAAACTTTCTGATGTCCTGATGTCCACGTGGAGCTGGTTCCACCGTTTAGGAGCCAGGACAGCAAACAGTCGTAGGCCAATCAGTGCCTGAAGTTTGTGCTCTTTAAACATACAATTACTGATAATCTGCTACAGCTTCAGTTTCACACTGAGATTTTTCAGAATCAGGTTTAATGTCAAGATGATGATCGGCCTCTGTTCAACTGGCCGTTATCGACACGCTTCACTAACCGCTGGTGTTCATTACAACTCCCCACTGAGCGACTGCTTTCAAGGTTACAGCGGGAAGGACACAAACGCCTCGTTTATCTGCAGCCGAGACGTGAATATCAGCTGAGTGCAGCTCCACATGGCCACAGGGTCGATGTTCACTACTTAGCTCGTCTGATTTAATGACAGTCACAGAGAAAAACTAGTCTGAGGCAAAGTAGGTCAAAGCCAAACACGACGACTTTCACAGACAAGACTCAATTAATTCCTACAGAGTGGGACCAGGATCTGTCCACTGTGGAAATAAAACTTCTTATTTTTAGCGTCAGTGTCTTCAAACTGGAGCAGCTTCATACCATAAATATTCACAAATTAAAATTGTCTCCTTGAATTGTCTCCTTTACTTGAGTGTTAGCGAAAACAGAAAGAAATATGAAAAAAACTGGTTTGAGAAGCAGCAGCAGAAATAAAACTAGTAAAAGGTGACAAACTCTGGAAAATGTCCAGGAAACAGAGACCGGAATTAGTTTTTCAAATATGAAGAACGATAGAGTGAAACATCACAGAACGATCCAGGCTCTCAAACACTGGTTCAGTGACTCAATACAAATCTCTTCATTAAAAATGAATTTCCACTGTGTGCAAACAGAGCTTTATCCACCGGATACAAGAGAAGCTGTTTTCAGACATGAACTCTGTAAAATGTCTGGAAAATAGTGTCCTGTCATCTTTGTAGTTAGTGTTTGTCCTGTGAAACAGGATCTTGTTCCGGGTGCGACTCGTTCACACCAACAGGAACATGTGGGAACATCAGGCGAGGGGCGGAGCCTGTAGAGCAGCAGGAGGCGGGACATGACTTATAAACTCTGCTGTGGAAAGATCACATCCACATCGCATTTTACTAACTTATTAACGTATAAAAGTACCTTAACAGTACTTTCTCTTCTTGTGTTGTTAGACAAACACAAAACCACAGGACAGATTACCAGTAAGCTTGGTGGAGGGAGGTGGTGCTGCTCAAGAAAGATTTGAATGTCTCTCCAACACTGCAAGTTAGAACATTTTTCAACATTTTCCATGATTTTTCAGAGAATAATTGATGGATCTTGGTGCAGAATAATTACAGGTTTAGAGGACCCTCGATTTAGGTGTGTGTGAGATTTGGTGCAGATCCAAATAAAAATCTGTATCTAGTGAATTTAAACATGGCTTCATAAGGAGACTGTTGGGCTGAGCTCACTGGGTGATGTCCCACTGTGTATTTTTGATTCATCTGTCGATTATGTCTCGAAGTCCAACAGAAACACTGTCAAATGTCCTGTTCGAGCTACAGTCTGAAGATATTCAGTTTGTAGAGGAGAAAAAACCTGCTGATTGGAATAACAGCAGCTCTACTGCCGTCAATGAAAACACTGTGACCTGCTCCGGTATGTTGTTGACTGCGTTTCTGTCTCGATAGAGGTCAGAGGTTCAGTCGGGTCTGGCAGGATTTCAGGGAAGCTGAGTGGATGCTGAACGGACCGACAGGCTGCTGCGGAGGCCGTCAGTCAGTGTGACCCCGACTCAGACGCCAGCAGAGTTTAATGGAAGGAAGCAGCAGAGTGTGAAAGAGGCTGAGAAACTGAGGATGAGTGTCTCCACATAGGATATCATGAGAAGGGAGGAATGGATGGAGGGATGGAGAGTCACTGAAACTCCACCACCTTCACACATGTGCCCCCCCCCCCGGTCTTTAGCGGGTAGACAACATGAGCAAACACACCAGGCTCTGCCCAGCGCTCAGCCTCAGGATTAAACTGCGTTTTGTTATAATGGGATTTATATCCTGAACGCCGCCTCACATCCTGGTTATAGTCTTATTATTCAGGATAAGCTGCTTATAGGTGTCTTTGTGTCCCACTCACCAGGAACCAGTGTTAGCACGGCAACACAAACTACAGTGGATACGAACAACTGCTGAACACTGAACTCTACAGACTTCACTGAGAGATAAAACCAACAATGTCCCAGCTGGAGAGTGTTCATCATCAACAGTTTACTATACTGTCACATCTCTGTACATAGAGACAATCAGCGACCGTACATTAAAATAGAAGTTTCCACTTCCACCCACAATCAAATGAATAAAGAAATGAAGTTTAAATATCTGCTGTCCCGTCTGCCAACATGGAGGAGGCAGGGATTATGACCTTGTGGCGGGGTCTCTCTTAAAAACTCCTCAAAGAGTGTGAAAACACAGGCGTCGTCAAAACATTTTAAATCAAACCGACAGGAAAAACTCTTGTGTAATGTTCTCATGAGCTCTGACGGGACCTTCTCTGTAACTGGGTTCAGACTCCCTGGCAAGGCTTGGAGCTGCCCTTTTCAACCTTTAGCCCCTCCCACCGGGCTTAATCACTAATTCAGACACATTTATCTGCAAAACCAGTCCTTGGAACAAAATAAAAGTTTACAATAAGGTCTTTACATGTCACCAAATAAATCATCTTTAAACAAATCAAATGACTTTTATAAACAAAAAGGTAATAACTAGAAACAGTACAACTCTTAATTATCTTTAAAAAAACACAACCGGAAACTATTTAAACAGGAAGTTGTGCCCTGTTTGTTCCCTCTAACTTTACCCTGACGGCGAGATGAACACGCCGCGTCCCTAAACCGCTGGTGTGTGTGTGTGTGTGTGTGTGTGTGTGTGTGTGAGAGACCCAGATGCGGAGCTGACGAGTGTGCACCCTCGATCGCCCTCCAACTAAACAGAGTCGGCGATGGTTAAATAGTGATCAACTAGAAACTGTAACAGGAAGCGTCACAGACCTATACTGCAGCCAGCCACCAGGGGGCTATTGAGACCCTTTGGCTTCACATTTGGGAGCCATCACGTTGTTCATCTTTATCAACAGTTTATTGCGTTAACTCAGACAAATGTTAATATTGTTGAAATTCATTACTTATTTTTAAAGTAAAAAAAACATTGCGTTTTGTAATGTCCAGATTAGTAAAGTGATTATAACTATCATTAATATAATGCGACAAGCTGCATATTTCCATACGTGTATTACCGTTTCATGATAGTTAATTGAAAACTGTCTTACTGTAAATAAGATGTGTAAAATGGTCTGTTTAGATCTTTTCTAGTCTTGACCACTCAAAGTGCTTTTGGCCACTCACACATTCATACAGTGCGTCGATCGAACAGCCGCCCTTCTGGTTGGAGGACGACCGCTCTCCCCCTCAGCCACAGCCAGGCCCACATATCTGTAATAATGTGCGTCTGTGTGCGTCCAACAAAACAATGAAATGATTCATATTCCCAAACGGTTTAAAGGTTTACTATGTTGAATATTGTGACATCTAGTGGTGAAGTGTCATGTTGCAGCTGAACACCCCCCCAAACATGACAGAGAACCTGTGGCAGCTTCAGTTGTCATAAAAACTTCAAAAAGGTTTAGTTTGTCCAGCCTGAGCTACTGGGAAAACATGGCTGCCTCCGAGGAGCCGCTCCGGATGTTGATATAAAGTATGTAAATATAAAGTATGTAAATATAAAGTATGTAAATATAAAGTATGTAAATATAAAGTATACAGGGCTCATTCTAGTGTAAACAAAACAACAGTTTGTAGAGTTTGGAAGAAACAAGTGAAAACATCACTTGGATTATTTTATACTTTCTAACAGAAGATCGTTTCACCTGAATCTGAACCTTTAAATAATCTCATTGTTACAGAGGGAACTTAAATCATCTCTCACGCACACGCGCGCACAGACACACACACACACGCGCACGTTAGCCCCGGTTAGCTGTTTGCTAGCACCGCTAGCGACAAACAACGACGGCGGAGACGGAACGTTTCCACCGGTGAAACGACCCCAGTCCCCGCCGGGCTGTCCAGCACCGCCCGGGCTCCGTGTCCCCGCGCAGCGGCGCCACCGGAGCTCTGCGCGGGGCGAACAGCAGCGCCCCTCCGGTGACAGCAGCGGGCTAACAGCCGCGCACAGCCGCGCACAGCGCTCCACTCTCGGCCAAACTAAACCAAACAAACCCGCCGCCTCGCTCGCTCCGCGGCGGGGATCCAGCCCCGCTCGGTGCCGGGGTCTGCCCGCGGTGGGCCCGTGGACACTCGGTGGGATCCGGTGTCGGAATCAGCGGATATTTGACGTGAAAAGTCGTGAAACGCTGAACTTACCAGCGGCTCCCGTTTCTTCAGCATCTTCCGTGAGGGACCAGCGAGCCGCGGCCATCACGTGACTGCACGCAGCGCTTCCGCCCAGCCTTCAGAGTTAAAGCCCCACTCAGGGCGAGGCCGGAAACCACCGTTTATTATCACATTATTATTATTTTCAATCCTCTTGAAATTCAGAAAATCTTTAGAAT
Organism: Hippoglossus hippoglossus; assembly: GCF_009819705.1. NCBI lineage: Eukaryota > Metazoa > Chordata > Actinopteri > Pleuronectiformes > Pleuronectidae > Hippoglossus > Hippoglossus hippoglossus. Next base: position 776,875 of record NC_047166.1, on the reverse strand, counting down.
AGTCTCGACCTTCTGTTCTGGGACCAGGTTCCGCTCTTGTGTTTTTTATAATTCAATATTTAGTGAAGGGTTTTCTATATTTCGACACATTTACTCGTCATTTTGTTCTTTATTGTTTTGAGGTATGAACTTATTTAGTGAGTTACTCATTATTCTAAGATACTAATTCCTAATTATTATTTTTTTTTAAACTCATTTTTAAATATCAACTCACCACTTTGCTACTTTCTAGATATTAAGTCGTTATTTTGAATTTTAAATTATTTTAAGATACCAATTCATTATTATGCTAAACCTCTCAACTCATTTTTGCCATTTTCTTCATCATTTGAGTTAACTCATTATATTTGAAACACTGACTTATTATATCCCCTTGAAGAAGTTAAGTGGTAAATATTTGTTTAGTGCAATGTTTTAAAACTTTTGTATCCAAGTAAGTTTAACTGGGAACCATTCTTTTTGTTCAGAACCGTTTGTGATAATGATTTTTTGATAAAGGTTCCATTTCTAAAAGAATATAAAATAAAAAAACTAACACGCATTAGAAATCCCACAAGGGGTTTACCTCATCAAGTTTTTATATCTGGGTCATAACATATCTATACAAACATATACAACATGTACGATACATTGTCCATCACAGTGTGAATGTGACTCAACCAGACACCTCAGGGACTACCTTAGTTTCTTAAGGATAAGCTGCTTGTAGGTGTCTTTGTGTCCCACTCACCGGGAACCAACTATGTGTTAGCACGGCAACACAAACTACAGTGGATACGAACAACTGCTGAACGCTGACCTCCACAGACTTCACTTCACTGAGAGATAAAACCAACAATAGTTTTTTATTTTGAAAATCCAATCCCTTGATTTCCTCTCAGGTCACGTTGACGTCACAACCAGACGTTTCTCTGGCTCCAAACAAAGATCGTGTGCGGTGACGATGCTCGTCCTGAGGGTTAGGGTCAACCCGAGATATTGTACATCATGAACATGTTAAGATCATATTTATTTGAAGTTTATTAGATATTAAATATAGACTTTACAGTTCAGGACTTTGTAAGGATGATAGACATTTACGGACCATTTATTTTAACGACCGAGGGCTTCATCTGCCTAATAGACGATCTCAGTAGTAGCTGTAGTTGACCACTGGGGGGCGCTGACGGGTTTTCAGTTTCCGCTCTGACCCGGATTCATAACAACAGCTGGAGACGGCTAATGAGTTAGCAGCTAGCTCCGTGATTCCGCTGCTAACGCTAACACTAACAGTTATTCACGGTTAGCGTCACTTTCACCGAGTCCCGCAGACGCGACATGAAGACGGTTGATCTGCGCTCAGGCTAAAGTGAGCAGCTGTTAGCAGACGTTAGCTAAACTGTGGGGGACGTCGCTCACTGCTAGCCTGCTAAAGCTAACGCCACAACAGTCCCGTGCAGAGCCGCGACATCACCCGGTAAAGTTTCACCTGTACACGGGTTTTTATCAACACTAACACGTTGTGTGTCGTTAACGCTGTGATGGCTCAACGGCAGTTAGCTCCCATGCTAAGTGTCCGGCTGCCTGTGGAGCTGGATCATGTGACTGCTGCAGCTGGGGCTCAGCAGGGGTCTGATCCAGATGTTTGACAGCATCGAACATTCTAACGTGTTGTTGTGAAGGTGGGAAGAGAATCAGAGGAAACACCTGCTTCTTGTCTCCTTTAAATCTAAACTGTTAAACGTACAGTTGAAATAAGTGAGCAGCTGTGACATGTTGGAGTCTGTGAGGAGGAAGTTACAATAAGAAGTATTTTAATGCCTCAAGTTCCTAAAGATCTTTCTTTTGTTTCTGTCTTAACTTACATCATCTACAGCCCCAGTAAAAATACATTTTATTCATATAGAGCCTTTAACATACACATAAAACAGATGAACTAACTACACATAAATGACACATTAAAGGTTCAGTGTGTAGAATGTAGTGACATCTAGTGGTGAAGTGTCATGTTGCAGCTGAACGACATGTCTGTGAGGGAGAAGGACTCACCTGGTTGTTGAGGGATTTGAATCTGATGGACGGTGGGACAGAGATCCAGTGAAATCTCACACACACACACACACACACACACACACACACACACAGTTTAGACGCTGTTTCAACTTTGTTTTTTCAAATGTTTGCTGGACACACGAGGGTGAAAATAAAACCTTGCATGTGTAACAATATAAAAATAAGCTCAATAAATATTAACATGCTCGATAATAACTGCGCTCTATAATATTAAGTATTGGTCGCTGTTGTGCCTGTAAACACAAGTACAAATTTACCTAATTCATAATTTAGCAACCTAATACATCTGCATCAGTGACCAGGCGTAACATTAACGAATAGAAAACATTGTTAAAACAAAAATGTGTTTGTTACCACGAGTCTCAGATGAATCGTGGAGTGTTTGTGTGTGTGTGTGTGTAAGCCGTGCAGTCGCACCTGTTGCACATGAGCTTCCTCGTTACTTCCTCTCACCTGATTGGCTGTTGCCCCCCCGCTTGTTTCCCAGTGTCACGTCTGGTTTTCTCCATCACATACAGTATATGATCAAGTAGATCATATTAATAGTGTTTTTTCACTGCTGATAAATGTGGTTTCAACAACAAAGTGAGCAGAACAGTGGAAACAGAATGTAATGTGTGTTAGTTCTTCATTTGTGTTTCAGCTGATTTATTATGAAAACATTAAAATGATTTTTACCGTTGTTTTTCCAGTGATGGGGAATCAGCTGGCCGGCATCGCCCCCTCTCAGATCCTGTCTGTGGACAGTTACTTCTCCGACATCCACGACCATGAGTACGACAAGAGCCTGGGCAGCACTCGCTTCTTCAAGGTGGCCCGGGCGAAACACCGCGAGGGCCTGGTCGTGGTCAAAGTCTTTGCCATCCAAGACCCATCGCTGCCTCTGACCAGCTACAAACAGGAGCTGGAGGAGCTGAAGATCCGGCTGCACTCCTGCCAGAACTGCCTGCCCTTCCAGAAAACCTCCCTGACGGAGAAAGCCGCCATTCTGTTCCGCCAGTACGTCCGGGACAACCTGTACGACCGCATCAGTACCCGGCCGTTCCTCAACAACGTGGAGAAGCGCTGGCTGGCCTTCCAGATCCTCAATGCCGTCGACCAGGCACACAAATCTGGTGTCCGCCACGGTGACATCAAGACGGAGAACGTGATGGTGACCAGCTGGAACTGGGTGCTGCTCACAGACTTCGCCAGCTTTAAGCCCACGTACCTGCCGGAGGACAACCCCGCCGACTTCAACTACTTCTTCGACACGTCCCGACGGAGGACGTGCTACATCGCTCCCGAGAGGTTTGTGGATGGAAGCATGTTTACAACAGAGAGTGACCAGAACACGCCGCTGGTGGACCTGACCAATAACAACCAGAGGAGCAGAGGGGAGCTCAAACAGGCCATGGACATCTTCTCTGCAGGTAGAGTAGAACATCAGTGTCTCTTCATTATTAAGACCCAAGTTTAAAGAGTTTGTGTCATGACGTCATAACAATAAACAATCACATAACAATAAGTCAATCTTATTTTAAAAAGCTTGTTTTCAGCTGCTCGCTGATTCCACCTTTATTTTATTTAAGGAATAAATTCAGGTCAATGACAGAGTAGAGACAATAAAACACCAATAAGAAACAGTAACATTTATAAAATAGCAAAAGCAAGAGCAAAAATAAAAACCTCAGGAATAAAAACTCTTCATAACATTTCATTTAAAGCAAATTAAATAAGGTATAATAAATAACCTAAAGGATAATACTTGTCTGAGATTTAGATTGTCCTAGATGTTGCAGTTGCATGATGGGAAAAGCTTGATTTACCGAGGTCACATTGAAATACAGCAGTGACGTGATGTCACGGAGTAAAAGACCAATAGGAGCCTTATCGATAAGTAGAGCCCAGTGACATATGAACATCTCTTCACTCACCAGCAGGGGGGGCTCTTCACAGCAATGTTTCATCAGTTTCTGAAATGTGAAAAATGAAATAATCTGAATTAAACTAGTGGCTGAACATTAGTGTGAGTTTTAATCAGGCGTGTCGTGTCTCAGGCTGCGTCGTAGCAGAACTGTTCACTGAGGGCGTCCCGCTCTTCGACCTGTCGCAGCTGCTGGCGTATCGTAAAGGACTTTTTCAGACAGAGCACGTGCTCAAGAAGATCGAGGACCAGAGCATCCGAGAGCTGGTAACCATTCAATTCAACTTTATTTGTACTGCACAAATCACGATGTTTGCTCTGTGTCTCTCTCCTCCAGTGTTATTACGTTTTTTTATGAATGTTAATGTAAAAAGTGAAGTCCAACATTTGCATAATGTACATTCAGCCGCTAGCCTGACACGCCCCAAACGAAGCCAGGTAAGGTGAAAGTGGAGGCCGACACACTGGACACTGGACATATATACTAAAGAAATGTGTGTAGCTGAAGCATTTAAAGGAAACTGGTTAAACAACAGCCTCATGATCTGTCAGGTGGTTCAGATGGTGCAGCGGGAGCCTGAGAAGCGTCTGACGGCGGAGGAGTATCTGAAACAGCAGAGAGGAAAAGCTTTCCCCGACATCTTCTACACCTTCCTGCAGCCGTACATGGCTCAGTTTGCCAAAGAAACCTTCCAGTCGGCAGACGAGCGGGTGCTCGTCATCCGCAAAGATCTCGACAACATCCTGCACAACCTGCGAGGAGGTGAGAAGGAGTCATACCTGAGGGACATTTTTAATGTTTCCAACAAAAACCCTTTTCTCAAGTGCTGGTTTGTGTTTCTCCTCTCCAGGCTCCTCGTCTTCATCGCAGGAAAGCAGCGAGGGCGTGCTGAGCTCCAGGGAGGAGCAGGGCCTCATAGTCCTGGTGTCCGTCATCACCTCCTGCTTGCAGACGCTGCACTCCTGCGACTCAAAATTTGCCGCTCTGGAGCTCACCCTCCACCTGGCTCCCCGGCTTGGCGTCGACATCCTGCTGGACCGCATCACGCCCTACCTGCTGCACTTCTGTAACGACCCCGTTCCTCGGGTGCGCGCTCAGGCCGTAAGAACTCTGGCCAAAGTGCTGGCGCTGGTGAAGGAGGTGCCTAGGAACGACGTCAACATCTATCCAGAGTACATCCTGCCAGGCATCGCCCACCTCGCCCAGGACGACGCCACCATAGTCAGGCTGGCATACGCAGGTCGGTGATGGGGTCTGAAAAGAAAGAGGCATTGTTTATGATCAATCATTGCAGATGTGAAGATTTGATGATTTACTAACATGAAACTATAGCATGATTTTCTTCATTATGGCGTCCATCAGGGATCCATCATGGGGCCAGTTCTGTTCAGCACCTTCACACCCTCTCTCAGAAACATTGATATGAACTAGATTTTCAATATTATTTATAATAATTAATATAATCTAATGTCACTTCTATGGTGATTAGTCGGAGCTGTTCCTCCCACTTACATCAAGTATTTCTCTGCAGCCTCACCTGGTCGGCAAATAATCAAGTTCGATGACCTTTCTTCATTCTTGTTTTCTTGGTTGGGTTCAGAGAACATTGCCCATCTGGCGGAGAGCGCGTTGCGCTTTCTTGAACTAGTTCAGGAAAACAACGTGAACACAGAGGACCTGAGCGGCGAGGACACGGAGGAAACACTTCACCCGAACGAAAACTACGACTCAGGTACAGAAACACAAGCTGTTCTTTCACTGCTGGTTTCATATGTGCTGCTGCGTGTCAGCGTGACGAACTCGCTGCGTCTGATGTTCAGAGCTGCAGGCGCTGCACGAGATGGTGCAGCAGAAGGTGGTGACGCTGCTCAGCGACTCCGAGAACATCGTCAAGCAGTCGCTGATGGAGAACGGCATCACGCGGCTCTGCGTCTTCTTCGGCCGACAGAAAGCCAACGACGTACTGCTGTCCCACATGATCACCTTCCTCAACGACAAGAACGACTGGCACCTGCGAGGAGCCTTCTTCGACAGCATCGTGGGTAAGAACCTCAGATAATCCGGGTTCCATGAAGTTCAGTTCAGTTCAGTTCAGTTCAGTTCAGTTCAGTTCTCTCTCTGTACGAACACAAGGTTTCACGATGGTCAGTTAAGATTTCAAAGCTTCTAAATGATAAACTCTTTTATTTTAAGTTTGGTTGTTCAACATGTTCAACATGTTCAACATGTTCATCATCATCACAACAAATTGATTTAGTTGTGTTTTCTAAATTCTCGCTCACTTCCTGTTTATGCTCTGTCCTCGTGTCGAAGGCGTGGCGGCGTACGTGGGCTGGCAGAGCTCCTCCATCCTGAAGCCTCTCCTGCAGCAAGGCCTGAGCGACACGGAGGAGTTCGTCATCTACAAAGCTCTCAACGCTCTCACCTGCATGTGTCAGCTGGGTCTGCTGCAGAAACCTCACATCTACGAGTTTGTCAGTGATATTGGTGAGAGAGGACGTTTGGTAAGATTTCAAATCGTGGCTCTGGTGGTTTCTGGATTTGTTATGGTGTCCTTTCCCGCTCGCTGTAGCTCCGTTCCTGTGTCATCCCAACCTGTGGATCCGTTACGGGGCGGTGGGCTTCATCACTGTGGTCGCTCAACACCTCAACGTGGCCGATGTCTACTGTAAACTGATGCCTCACCTCAACCCCTTCATCACCCAGCCCATCATCCAGGTGAGTCCTCCCCATCATCACAATTCAGTCATTATCCCAGTTGTAGATCATCTTCATCATCATCTTTGTTATCCTCTCCCTCGCCGCTGCGTCTCTCTCTTCAGATCGATAAGGAGCTGGTCCTCCTCAGCGTCCTGAAGGAGCCGGTCAGTCGCTCCATCTTCGACTACGCGCTGCGCTCCAAAGACATCGCCAGCCTCTTTCGACACCTGCTGCTGCGGCAGAAGAAGCGAACCGGATCTATCCCAGAATGTCCCACTCCCGAGGACCCGGCCATCGCTCAGCTCCTCAAGAAGCTGCTGTCACAGGTCAGAACAACAACGCTGCTCAGTCACGAGTTCTTCATGACATGTTTTGGATGTTAGAGGCAGTTCCCAGGCAGATGGCTGAAGAGACTTGTTTCCCCTAGAAATGAGACGTAAATCTGCACTAATTCATTCTTTTATTTTAGAAATAGATAAAACTTAATACAAACTATATTGTCAAGAAATATGTGGAACATTTAAAATTTGAAAAACCTTTATGTCACACTGTTAATGAAAGAGATAAATAAGATCCAGACCTGAATGAGTCCTTTCCTGATCCATACTGCATCTTTCACAGTTACTGGAAATCTGATCCCTTTTCACATCGACTAGTGTTTAACTCACTAAACTTTGACCCAGAGGGGGCAGTGACGCTCTGCTGTTCAACCCGGCACAACAGACCCACTTATACACACTGATACACACTTTTACACGCTAACACCACCACACACATGACTCTGGTGAGTCGGGACAAAAAGTTCCCACAATGATCTGAACTCTGTTGTTCTGGTTGCATACCTGTGTGTGTGTGTGTGTGTGTGTGTGTGTGTGTGTGTCTGTGTCTGTGTCTGTGTCTGTGTCTGTCTGTCTGTCTGTCTGTGCGTGCAGACAGCGTCCAAGCTGTTTTTCATCAGTGTGTTATTTGTCAAAGTTTCACGAACACTTCACAAGACGCTGCATGTTCCTCATTTTAACACCGGACACAGACTGATCCTCTGAGTTTCCACATGTCACCAGAAGGAAACCATCACTTTATAATGATGAGAGAAAAACAATCAACACAGTAAAGGTTTTTACATATTTGACCAATCACATAAATATCCTTCCTGTGGTCAGAGGAGCAGCTTCTCTCCACCTGCAGCCCGGAGTCCCGCTGACGTCTCACTGGGTCTGAATGTAAATCTGTTAAAAAGCTGCTTTTCCGTCAGTGACACATATTCAAACATCCTTCTCTTCAGAATTTAAAGTTCTTGCACAACATGTGGAGCAACAGCCGTGAACTCTCTTCAGGGTCTTTTTCTCTGAACACTTGTCGACATGAAACGCCGCCCCCCCCCCCAGGAGCAGATTTTAGATGAAGGTTAATTTGAGTTAAAGCTGCATCTGGAGAGCAGAGCGTGACGTCACAGGTTTGAATTCCAACTGTTCTGAGGAAAAAACACTCAATTGTTTTCACATTGTGAGTTTGGTGAGAAACATCAGCTTCAGTCGCACGAAGAGCTCAGATCCAAACGCTTCTCACCTGGAGCCTCCTGTCAATCAACACCTCCTCAGCCCTCGACTCTGTCAAATGAAAAACAAACTGGACGCTGTAGGATTCACTGGTTTAATGTACCACACAGTGTCTAAAGATTAGTTTCACACACACATCGATCGAGGAAATGAGGCTCACGGAGGAGTTTTAGCTTTCGGATGCAGGTTGATCACTCTCCGTGGTTTGGAATGAGTTTGAACGATACTGGTTTCGTGTCTCTGCGCTGACGCCCGTCGTGTTCTTTTGAACAAATAGCTCTAGAACGCCTTGAGGGAATTTCTTTAAATGTGGTTCCAATGTTGGAATCACTGAAGTGATTGGATGTTGGTTATTGAAGGTCAAAGGTCACTGTGAGCTTGCTAATCTATCGCCGCCTCGGGCTGCGTCCAGACCTCCGCCTGCATCACTGCTTCTGTTTCCTGTGCTGTTCAGGGGATGACGGAGTCAGAGGAGGACAAGCTGCTGGCGCTCAAAGACTTTATGCTGAAGTCCAACAAGGCCAAAGCCAACATGGGCGAGCAGAGCCACCTGGGAGAGACGGCGCAGACCGGCGTCATCGACCTGGCAACGCTCGGCATCACCGGCCGCCAAGTGGACCTGGTCAAACCCAAGGCTGAGGCCGAGGACAAGAGAGGTAACCACACAGAGGCTGTGTCCACTGAAGGTTCAGAGCTCAAAAGGATCCGTCCTCACTTCAAAGTTCACATCTATTTATTAACAAGAGAATTCTGCTGTCTCATGAAAACTACACATCTGGAAACGTCGTGTTCGTGAGGAGCCAAGAAAAATGTCTATTTTCTCACTTGAAGCCTTTTTTTAAATTGAATTGATCTTCAGCTTCACAAGTAAACAAACACAGAACGTCCTCTGAGCTGGAACCAGCTCTGTGCTCCAGATGTTTGTGTCAGTTAGTGAAGGAAATGATCTGCATCTGCAGCCGAGACCGCCGGAAGAGAACGAGCCCCCTCTACCTCCCCCTCTACCTCCCCTCTACCTCCCCTCTACCTCCCCTCTACCTCCCCCTCTACCTCCCCTCTATCTCCCCCTGATCTCCCCTCTATCTCCCCTCTACCTCCCCCTGATCTCCCCCTCTATCTCCCCCCTGATCTCCCCCTGATCTCCCCCTCTGCCTCCCCCTCTACCTCCCCTCTATCTCCCCCTGATCTCCTCCTCTATCTCCCCTCTGATCTCCCCCTGATCTCCCCTCTATCTCCCCTCTGATCTCCCCCTGATCTCCCCTCTATCTCCCCTCTACCTCCCCCTGATCTCCCCCTCTATCTCCCCTCTGATCTCCCCTCTGATCTCCCCTCTATCTCCCCTCTACCTCCCCCTGATCTCCCCCTGATCTCCCCTCTATCTCCCCTCTATCTCCCCCTGATCTCCCCTCTATCTCCCCTCTATCTCCCCCTGATCTCCCCTCTATCTCCCCTCTACCTCCCCCTGATCTCCCCCTGATCTCCCCTCTATCTCCCCCTGATCTCCCCTCTATCTCCCCCTGATCTCCCCTCTACCTCCCCCTGATCTCCCCCTGATCTCCCCTCTATCTCCCCTCTATCTCCCCCTCTATCTCCCCCTCTACCTCCCCCTCTATCTCCCCTCTATCTCCCCTCTGATCTCCCCCTGATCTCCCCTCTATCTCCCCTCTGATCTCCCCCTGATCTCCCCTCTATCTCCCCTCTACCTCCCCCTGATCTCCCCCTCTATCTCCCCCTCTATCTCCCCCTGATCTCCCCCTCTGCCTCCCCCTCTACCTCCCCTCTATCTCCCCCTGATCTCCTCCTCTATCTCCCCTCTATCTCCCCTCTGATCTCCCCCTGATCTCCCCTCTATCTCCCCTCTGATCTCCCCCTGATCTCCCCTCTATCTCCCCTCTACCTCCCCCTGATCTCCCCCTCTATCTCCCCTCTATCTCCCCTCTGATCTCCCCCTGATCTCCCCTCTATCTCCCCTCTACCTCCCCCTGATCTCCCCCTGATCTCCCCTCTATCTCCCCTCTATCTCCCCCTGATCTCCCCTCTATCTCCCCCTGATCTCCCCCTGATCTCCCCTCTATCTCCCCTCTACCTCCCCCTGATCTCCCCCTGATCTCCCCTCTATCTCCCCCTGATCTCCCCTCTATCTCCCCTCTATCTCCCCCTGATCTCCCCTCTATCTCCCCTCTACCTCCCCCTGATCTCCCCCTGATCTCCCCCTGATCTCCCCTCTATCTCCCCCTCTACCTCCCCTCTATCTCCCCTCTATCTCCCCCTGATCTCCCCTCTATCTCCCCTCTACCTCCCCCTGATCTCCCCCTGATCTCCCCTGATCTCCCCTCTATCTCCCCCTCTACCTCCCCTGATCTCCCCTCTACCTCCCCCTCTACCTCCCCTGATCTCCCCTCTACCTCCCCCTCTACCTCCCCTGATCTCCCCTCTATCTCCCCCTGATCTCCCCTCTATCTCCCCCTGATCTCCCCTCTATCTCCCCCTCTACCTCCCCTGATCTCCCCTCTATCTCCCCTCTATCTCCCCCTGATCTCCCCCTGATCTCCCCTCTATCTCCCCCTCTATCTCCCCCTCTACCTCCCCCTCTACCTCCCCCTGATCTCCCCTCTATCTCCCCCTCTATCTCCCCCTCTACCTCCCCTGATCTCCCCTCTATCTCCCCCTGATCTCCCCCTGATCTCCCCTCTATCTCCCCTCTATCTCCCCCTGATCTCCCCCTCTATCTCCCCCTCTACCTCCCCCTCTATCTCCCCTCTATCTCCCCTCTGATCTCCCCCTGATCTCCCCTCTATCTCCCCTCTGATCTCCCCCTGATCTCCCCTCTATCTCCCCTCTACCTCCCCCTGATCTCCCCCTCTATCTCCCCCTCTATCTCCCCCTGATCTCCCCCTCTGCCTCCCCCTCTACCTCCCCTCTATCTCCCCCTGATCTCCTCCTCTATCTCCCCTCTATCTCCCCTCTGATCTCCCCCTGATCTCCCCTCTATCTCCCCTCTGATCTCCCCCTGATCTCCCCTCTATCTCCCCTCTACCTCCCCCTGATCTCCCCCTCTATCTCCCCTCTGATCTCCCCCTGATCTCCCCTCTATCTCCCCCTCTACCTCCCCTGATCTCCCCCTGATCTCCCCTCTATCTCCCCTCTATCTCCCCCTGATCTCCCCTCTATCTCCCCCTGATCTCCCCCTGATCTCCCCTCTATCTCCCCTCTACCTCCCCCTGATCTCCCCCTGATCTCCCCTCTATCTCCCCTCTATCTCCCCCTGATCTCCCCTCTATCTCCCCTCTATCTCCCCCTGATCTCCCCTCTATCTCCCCTCTACCTCCCCCTGATCTCCCCCTGATCTCCCCCTGATCTCCCCTCTATCTCCCCCTCTACCTCCCCTGATCTCCCCTCTACCTCCCCCTCTACCTCCCCTGATCTCCCCTCTACCTCCCCCTCTACCTCCCCTGATCTCCCCTCTATCTCCCCCTGATCTCCCCTCTATCTCCCCCTGATCTCCCCTCTATCTCCCCTCTATCTCCCCCTGATCTCCCCTCTATCTCCCCCTGATCTCCCCTCTATCTCCCCCTGATCTCCCCTCTACCTCCCCCTCTACCTCCCCTGATCTCCCCTCTATCTCCCCCTGATCTCCCCCTGATCTCCCCCTGATCTCCCCTCTATCTCCCCTCTATCTCCCCCTGATCTCCCCTCTATCTCCCCTCTATCTCCCCCTGATCTCCCCCTGATCTCCCCTCTATCTCCCCCTCTATCTCCCCCTCTACCTCCCCCTCTACCTCCCCCTGATCTCCCCCTGATCTCCCCTCTATCTCCCCCTCTATCTCCCCCTCTACCTCCCCTGATCTCCCCTCTATCTCCCCCTGATCTCCCCCTGATCTCCCCTCTATCTCCCCTCTATCTCCCCCTCTATCTCCCCCTCTACCTCCCCCTCTATCTCCCCTCTATCTCCCCTCTGATCTCCCCCTGATCTCCCCTCTATCTCCCCTCTACCTCCCCCTGATCTCCCCCTCTATCTCCCCCTCTATCTCCCCCTGATCTCCCCCTCTGCCTCCCCCTCTACCTCCCCTCTATCTCCCCCTGATCTCCTCCTCTATCTCCCCTCTATCTCCCCTCTGATCTCCCCCTGATCTCCCCTCTATCTCCCCTCTGATCTCCCCCTGATCTCCCCTCTATCTCCCCTCTACCTCCCCCTGATCTCCCCCTCTATCTCCCCTCTATCTCCCCTCTGATCTCCCCCTGATCTCCCCTCTATCTCCCCTCTACCTCCCCCTGATCTCCCCCTGATCTCCCCTCTATCTCCCCTCTATCTCCCCCTGATCTCCCCTCTATCTCCCCCTGATCTCCCCCTGATCTCCCCTCTATCTCCCCTCTACCTCCCCCTGATCTCCCCCTGATCTCCCCTCTATCTCCCCTCTATCTCCCCCTGATCTCCCCTCTATCTCCCCTCTATCTCCCCCTGATCTCCCCTCTATCTCCCCTCTACCTCCCCCTGATCTCCCCCTGATCTCCCCCTGATCTCCCCTCTATCTCCCCTCTACCTCCCCTGATCTCCCCTCTATCTCCCCCTCTACCTCCCCCTCTACCTCCCCTGATCTCCCCTCTACCTCCCCCTCTACCTCCCCTGATCTCCCCTCTATCTCCCCCTGATCTCCCCTCTATCTCCCCCTGATCTCCCCTCTATCTCCCCTCTATCTCCCCCTGATCTCCCCTCTATCTCCCCTCTACCTCCCCCTGATCTCCCCTCTATCTCCCCCTCTACCTCCCCCTCTACCTCCCCTGATCTCCCCTCTATCTCCCCCCCGTCTCATGTGAATCCCATCACTTGGTCTCATCCAGTTTCTAGTTATAAAAGGTGAAGCATCCTGTTGTGTCTGTGCTGTTTCCTGTTTCCTGCAGCGAGGAAGCACACCAAGCAGGACTCCACCATGAACGAGGAGTGGAAGAGCATGTTCGGGTCTCAGGAGCCGGCCTCCGCTCAGCTCGCCACGGTAACGCTCACCCCCCCGATGCTGCGTTCAGGTGCAGGTCGACCTTTACTGTGTTTATACGAATCAAGACCATCTGGAACTGATCCTGTTTGTCCAGAGGCCAAACTACCAACAACCTGTTCACAGGTCTTTTAAGGACACAGAGTTTCTGATCTCTGAGGGATTCATCCTAAAGTAGACGCAGCCTGATTCCACACACACTGGTTTGTCCAAAGAAAGAAATGTAAATCTTCATTAGTTTCAAAGCTGCAGCTAATGATTCATCTCAAATCTTTTTGTCTAACAAATGCCTGTGGCTCCGTCCTCATGTGCTCCCCATTAAAGCGCCTTTGACTGTCGCTCTCATTAAACATGTTTCCTCCAAACACGACGCCCACGTTTCTGAATCGGAGCCAGATGTTTGTAACGAGGCTTCATTATCATCTCATGTTCATTTTCTATTGTTGAGTTTATTTTGGGTCGTAGAAGCTTTTTAACGTTTTCACAACCCAAGAAGCTCTGTCTGGA
>NC_047166.1:713162-758162 GCF_009819705.1 Hippoglossus hippoglossus | reverse complement strand
TGTGTTTTCCTGCTGAGCTGAAAATGTGTGTGATGATACATTTGAAATGACAGGACGGAGAGACACAGAGACGGGGGGGGGGGGAGGAGGAGAGAAAGAGAGAGAGAGCGAGAGAGAGAGTAAATTAGTGTTAATGAGTCTCTTCTAACTCTTTTGTCTAGACATGTTTGTTTACATGCAACACACACACACACACACACACACACACACACACACACACACACACACACACAGTGGGAGGCGACCTTAACGCCCGACAGACTCGACTGACGACCCGTCTCAGAGAATCAGCAGCAGCTCGATGTCAGTTTGAAACTTTATTTTTAATCATTAACGAAGCTGCAGCTCAACAACAGTGAAAGTTCATCAAACCTGATTTAAACAAGTTCAGGAAACATGAAAATAAAACATGGAGACGACAGAATTAAAGCAGAAAAAGCAACAGATTATTTTACAATAACGAAGCAAAATTGTACGATAATAAAGAATATATTCTAAAAACTGGAACTGATCAGTTTTACATTTTGAGTCGTCTTCTTTAGTTGTTTGTGTGTTCACATACTGATCGTTACTAATCTTGTTGAAATGAAAATAAAGTATATTTGATTATTTGATTAAAAAAACTGGTTTGGTCCCAAACTTTGAAAAGAAAGTTTACAAGATAAAATATCTTTTAGGTTTTTCTCTTCAACACGTTTACTTTCACTGAGACGTTCAGTCCCAGAAAAACATCGGATTATGAGTTATTGATTTAAAACAATGTGATAAATGATGAAACCAAACTCGTTTATATAAACTCACTTTAATGTTTCATTCCCTCGTTCACTCTGAAAACTTGTTTTTTTCAGTCAGCCTCATGAAAATAGCACCGGATCAAAGTTCGACCTCGACCTTGTTCACTCGTCATGAAGCTCGGCAAGAAATCAAACGTGCACGTTGAAGAAAAAACACAGGAAACATTAAACTTTCCCTGAAAACATTTGCAGTTTAAAGACTTTTAAAGAACTCATGACTGCCCCCTGGTGGTTTTCCTTGAAGATGCATGTTTTTCCTGAAATGCTCCTGTTCTTTGTGTCTGATTGCAACAGATCTCCTCTTCATCGACTCTTCGTCAAACACAGGTTCTCACACTCCTCTTGCGTCTTGAAGCGGTTCTCGTTGCCGCCGCAGCCTCCAAACCAGAAGCGAGAACATTCGTTCTGCTCGGTGTCGAAGAACCACATCATGGTGTAGTTCTGGCAGCTGCCGGGGTTCTGGCCGAGGAAACAGGCGTCTGAGGAGACACAGGTCGCAGGTTAAAGAAAACACAACGTGTCACTGACGAGGACACGAAGCTACGGACGTTCACTTATAATCGTATAAAAACAGCTGCTTCCTGTGGTGAAGTTTAACCAGTGACATCACCTCAACCAATAGCAACGTGTTTGTGTGTTGGTGTCACATCCTGCCCCGCCCACGTTCAGCAGGTGATTGTGTGACGCTCTTACCTTTGGAGGCGAAGCTGTTCAGCTGCGGCGGCGTCAGGACGCTGGGATCTGACGGAGGAAAAGAAACCGTGAACTCAGGCTCAGGCTTCAGGAAACAGTTTGTTTCTCACAGGAAGTGAACAAACACCAGGTGACGTCTGAACTTCATCAGGAAAAACATTCAAGAAGATAAAATAACACCAACGAGTCTGTTCACGAATTTAAATCTGAATAATTCACGTGTTTTAATTCCTGAGAAAATCAACTTTCTAACGTCTCAGTACAGAACAGGAAAGAAATATTAAAATCATTTTAAAGACGAGATCGTTAATGGAAAAATAATCAAGTAAAAACATGTTGATACGAGTGGACTGAGGTTAGCCCGTCGTCCGAGACGCCGACTTACTGTTAGTGCCACACGTCCGGAAACATTCATTTTCCGTGTTAAAGCGATTGGCGTTACCGCCGCAACCGCCGAACCAGAAGGGAGAGCATGCACCGACGAGACTGTCAAAGAACCAAACTCGGACAAAGTCGTCACACTGCGAACCAGCGTCAGCATCCAGCCGACACCGGGCTGAAAGCAGAACACACACATTTACTACACACACTGAGAACCAGCGCCCCCTGTCTGAAACCTCCAACCTTAGTTTGACCTCCACTCAGGGTTCAGACGTTTCTCTGCTCTCGTGGGGCAAAGGTCAAAGTCTGTGTGAGACCCTGTTTCCATTGTGTAGGGGGCGTGTCCGAGGGGCCGCAAGGGAAATCTACTCTGACACGCCCCTACCATGTTTATAAGCCCCGCCCTCTTAAAGAGGCAGTGACACAGTGGTTGTAAAGTTCTGAAGATAAAGACAGAGACTGAAACAGTTTTTCATTAAACTCACGTCGTCTTATGACCTTCTCAGTTGCCGTAGTTACATCAGTTAACGAGCCATCGTTTAGATTTAAATAAACGTTTCGCTACGTTATAAACTAAGTCCGGTAAAGTGAGATCGAGTCGATATTTCCTCCACCAGCCAAAAGCTGTTGACCAATCACAGCAGACTGGGGTCTTAAAGAGACAGGAGCTAAAACCAAGTGTTTGGGACAGAGGCTGAAAAGAGGAGCAGCAGCGATGGACAGTCGGAGGAACGTGATTCTGGATATTAGAGCATGAAAACATTTTATAACTCTAATTAAAATGATGAGAAAACGTCTCCATTAACTTTTATTTAGTTCAGAGCCGCGGCTGTGGAGAACTGATGAGTCATCGAAGATCACATCCGCTGACGCACACGAAGAAAGACAGTTTGAGTGTGTGTCTGTGTGCGTGTGTCTGTGTGTGTGTGTGTCTCTCTGTGTGTGTTACCGTTGCCTCCAGTGATCAGTGTGTGTCCCTCTGTGTGTGTGTGTGTGTCTCTCTGTGTGTGTGTCTCTGTGTGTGTGTGTGTGTGTGTGTGTGTGTGTGTCTCTCTGTGTGTGTGTGTGTGTGTGTGTCTTCGTGTGTGTGTGTGTGTTACCATTGCCTCCAGTGATCAATGTGTGTCCCTCTGTGTGTGTGTGTCTCTCTGTGTGTGTGTGTGTGTGTGTGTCTTCGTGTGTCTGTGTGTGTTACCATTGCCTCCAGTGATCAGTGTGTGTCCCTCTGTGTGTGTGTGTGTCTCTCTGTGTGTGTCTCTCTGTGTGTGTTACCGTTGCCTCCAGTGATCAGTGTGTGTCCCTCTGTGTGTGTGTGCGTGTGTGTGTCTCTCTGTGTGTGTCCCTCTGTGTGTGTGTGTGTCTCTCTGTGTGTGTCTCTCTGTGTGTGTTACCATTGCCTCCAGTGATCAGTGTGTGTCCCTCTGTGTGTGTGTGTCCCTCTGTGTGTGTGTGTGTCCCTCTGTGTGTGTGTGTGTCTCTCTGTGTGTGTGTCTCTGTGTGTTTGTGTCTCTCTGTGTGTGTTACCGTTGCCTCCAGTGATCAGTGTGTGTCCCTCTGTGTGTGTGTGTGTGTCTCTCTGTGTGTGTGTCTCTGTGTGTGTCTCTCTGTGTGTGTTACCATTGCCTCCAGTGATCAGTGTGTGTCCCTCTGTGTGTGTGTGTCTCTCTGTGTGTGTCCCTCTGTGTGTGTGTGTGTGTCTCTCTGTGTGTGTGTCTCTGTGTGTGTCTCTCTGTGTGTGTTACCGTTGCCTCCAGTGATCAGTGTGTGTCCCTCTGTGTGTGTGTGTGTGTCTCTCTGTGTGTGTGTCTCTGTGTGTGTCTCTCTGTGTGTGTTACCATTGCCTCCAGTGATCAGTGTGTGTCCCTCTGTGTGTGTGTGTCTCTCTGTGTGTGTCCCTCTGTGTGTGTGTGTGTGTCTCTCTGTGTGTGTGTCTCTGTGTGTGTCTCTCTGTGTGTGTTACCGTTGCCTCCAGTGATCAGTGTGTGTCCCTCTGTGTGTGTGTGTGTGTCTCTCTGTGTGTGTGTGTGTGTCTCTCTGTGTGTGTGTCTCTCTGTGTGTGTCTCTCTGTGTGTGTTACCGTTGCCTCCAGTGATCAGTGTGTGTCCCTCTGTGTGTGTGTGTGTGTCTCTCTGTGTGTGTGTCTCTGTGTGTTTGTGTCTCTCTGTGTGTGTTACCGTTGCCTCCAGTGATCAGTGTGTGTCCCTCTGTGTGTGTGTGTGTGTGTCTCTCTGTGTGTGTTACCGTTGCCTCCAGTGATCAGTGTGTGTCCCTCTCCTGTTCTCAGACTCTGGAGGACGTCCAGCTGTCCGCTCTGTGTCCGTCTCCTCGTCTGCTCCTGGAACGTTTCCTTCAACTCATCCGCAAACTCCTCCTCGATGTCCAGCTCCAGCTCCAGCCCCTGACTGGACGAGCAGACGACATGTGTCAGTGTGTGATTCAGGTTCTGCTGAGACGTGAATCAACTGGTGGAACTGGTCCGAACGGGGCAGAGACCAGATCAGATCCTGAGGCCACTCACCAGACACCAGAACACAGAGCAACATTATCACACTGGACCTTGAATAAAGACTAAAAACAAAAAAAACTTGAGTTTAAACTAAAACATTTAGTCGAACTTTGTAGTTTGTCTTTCTTGATTCTTGTTGTTCTGGTTTGTTCCCTCGTGGTTGATGCTCTAATGGTGAGTCAGCTCAATGTGATGTGGTGTGGTGTGGTGTGGTGTGATGTGGTGTGGTGTGGTGTGGTGTGGTGTGGTGTGGTGTGATGTGGTGTGGTGTGATGTGATGTGGTGTGGTGTGGTGTGGTGTGGTGTGGTGTGATGTGATGTGGTGTGATGTGGTGTGGTGTGGTGTGGTGTGGTGTGGTGTGGTGTGGTGTGGTGTGGTGTGGTGTGGTGTGGTGTGGTGTGGTGTGGTGTGGTGTGGTGTGGTGTGGTGTGGTGTGGTGTGGTGTGGTGTGGTGTGGTGTGGTGTGGTGTGGTGTGGTGTGATGTGATGTGGTGTGGTGTGGTGTGGTGTGGTGTGGTGTGGTGTGGTGTGGTGTGGTGTGGTGTGGTGTGGTGTGATGTGGTGTGGTGTGGTGTGGTGTGGTGTGGTGTGGTGTGGTGTGATGTGGTGTGGTGTGGTGTGGTGTGGTGTGATGTGGTGTGGTGTGATGTGGTGTGGTGTGGTGTGGTGTGGTGTGGTGTGGTGTGGTGTGGTGTGATGTGGTGTGGTGTGGTGTGGTGTGATGTGGTGTGGTGTGGTGTGGTGTGGTGTGATGTGGTGTGGTGTGGTGTGGTGTGGTGTGATGTGGTGTGGTGTGATGTGATGTGGTGTGGTGTGGTGTGGTGTAATGTAATTATACTCCTGAATTTAAAATTGTACTTGAAACTTAGGACCAAACTTTGGATGGAAATACAAAAGTTGAAATAAACTTGATGCTAGTAAACAGACTCCAGTGATCAGCTCGTTCACACCTGGTTGGATTCAGAGCTTCAGACTCGTCAGTTCAGTCTGAACCTGAACATCAGGTGTGAGAGGTTCCTCAGACCAAGAGGAGGTCTGGGTCTGGATCAAACTGAACCGGGTTCAGCTCAGAAAACTCTTTCGACTTCCAGGCACCAATTTAACCAGAGAATTTGTTATTTTCACTCAATGTTAAAGTTGCAGAGTCGTTAGTTAATCCTCATGATTCTTTCTCTTCACTCTCACAGAACAAAGACATTTTCCCACTGTCAAAACGATTAGGACCCATCCAATCTGAATTCATATTCTTACTTCATTTTTCAAACTGTGAAGAAATCACAGAAAAACACAAATAATCTCATTTTATAGTAAAACAGGTCATTTGAGTCCAGTTCCATCTGTTACCTGCTGATCTGTCCTCCATCTTGACGCTTCAGCTGATCACACCTCTGTTTGAAAGATGGAGGAGGATACGAGTTCAGTCCCCCTGAAACAAACAACAAAGACTTTCATGTAGCGCCACAGAAGCGTTGAATATTAGTCTCATATTCCTGGATGGTCATTGAGGATGTTTTGTTTGTCTCGTCAGGTCTCACTGTTGAGGGCGCAGAGAAAGACTCTGAAGAAGCGCTGGACGTATCCCTGCTCGTCGGCCTTGGGTCGGCCCACGTGGATCAGGTGCTGCTGAACAGGGTGACTGGCGAGCGCCTCCACCTGCGCCCGGTTGTAGCGATCGCCGACCGTCACCACAAACACCGCCACGCCCTCACACTTGGCCTTCTGGGAGATGTACCTCAGCTTGGCCCGGTCGGCGTAAGCAGTCTGGGTGCCGACCACGGCGAGCAGCACCCTCTTCCTCCGGGGGTGGGGGGCCTTCAGGAGCACCTCGTTTAGGGTGAACTGCAGCGTCTGTCCCAGAGCCGAGGAGCCGCCCTGCTGCTGCATGTTCTGGATCAGGTGCGTCCTCATCACGCTGTGGTTCTGGTAGGCCTGCAGACCGAACTCCACCTTGGGCGCCTGGGTGCCGCTCTGCTGGATCACAGCCACCCGGGCCTGTTTGCCGGTCCGGCGGGGCTGCGAGCTCACGGCCAGCTGCTCCACCACAGAGCCCAGCAGCTGCTGGGCGCCAGTGTACTCGTCCGCCTGCATCTCCCTGGAGCTGTCTATCAGCATGACCAGGTCCACGTCCACCTCCTGAGGCGGCAGCGGCTCCTGGACGGAGGTGCATTCCGTGGCACGCCTGCACGGGTCTGAAGAAACAAAACTCATCATCTCGAAACCTGCTCAGCATTTACTGAGCAGAATAGACATTGTTGTTTATGAGTGAAATATTAACGATCGCACTCAATCGGTTCAAAAACTGTGACATGTCTGTATTAAATATGAAAAATGGAAAAGAAAGTTCAGATGAACTTGTATTTACTATTGAGACGTTTAATGTACATAACAAATCATGTGTTATTAACTCTTATTCTTCATCTGTAAAGTAACTAGTAACTAAATGTGTCACGTAATCCCAGTGGAGTAAAGTTCAAGTTCCACAAACTGAGCCACTTTGCAAACAGTGAAAAATGAAGCAGAAACATTAACAGAAATATGAGAACAGGATTTATTTATGATTCATCCAAACAGGAGCCTCTTACCGTAGCAGATGGCACAGTTCTTGACCTTCCTCAGGTCGGTAGCCATGTCCCGCCCCAGCACAGAGAAGATGGAGTTTCCGGAGTCGTCGACCTGAGGAGAAACAGAAGGCGTCATGAATTACGATCTGAGAGCACGACACACAAAACTACAAATACATCTCCTTCATCGCCAGGATTAAACATCTTGCTGCTGGATTTCCAGCTGCAGCTTCTCAAACACAAACATCTGGCAGCTCTCGCTGAACGGAACATGAGCCAGAGGAGCTGGAGCGAAGTCCTGAGCCAAACGAGAGGAGGACGAGCTGCTCAGATGTTCAGCGTTAATGTCAGAGTGAGAGTTTGCCGTGTTGAAGCATCAACAATAACCCGCTCCCTGTTTGTTTTCTCAGAGTCTGAGGAGTTGTGTTTGGTTTGAATGTTCTCACAGAAAAATGCATCATCACATTCTAATTACACCACAAACACCAGGGTCCAGATGTTCACCGCAGACCGATGACTTACTTGATAAAAACTGAAGAATTTTCAAACTTATTAAAGTATTAAACTTTTACAATTGATGCAGATTCCCTAAATTCACAGTATCTTCTGATCAGGCACCAGAGCTCAGGTTGGTAGCTGCTGAAAGAATTTACTGTGAAAGTCAATACATTCTGTATCTGACGGTTTCAGACAGGGTCTCATGGCTGCTTCTCGGTTTCCTTCTCCTCCCACAACCCCTGATTCTGTCGGCCGAGTCGTGCCGTGGTGGAGATCTGTGGAACCAGTTCTAGATAAAGCACCGGCACTAGAGACATGGGACCCAGGCTGGATTCTCCTGAGGTCTCTCTGTCAGAACCTTTGAAGAATCAAACCTACCTCCAGGGCTCGACCAATGGCTGGAGTGTTCCTCAGAGAAAGGACCGCCGGGACGATGTTCAGGGCCCGGTACTCCATCACAGCGGTAAGAATGTTGTCAACGTCCTGTGTCGGCCCGTCAGAAAGGAAGACCGCCACCTTCCTCATCATCATTCCAGCTCGCACCCGCTTGAAGACGTTCTGACCCACAAAGCGCATGGCGGCCGCGAGCTGGCGTTTGTTGGACGTCCTCTCCAGGGCGATGTTCTTCACTGATTCGATGAGTTGCTTCTTGCGGCGGTAGTCCTGGAAGCGGATCAGGTACTTGGTGTAGGCGCTGTATCCGACCACAGCGACCCGGGCGCCTGTTGGACAGTTGCTCTCGGCGATGGCCACGTCCTCGAGCAGAGACAGGAGGGCGGCCCGCTGCCTCTCGAAGGAGGCCTGGGTCACGTTCTCAGACATGTCCAGACCAAACACCAGCTCCGTGGGGTAGGCCGGGCACTGGGATCGATCTGAAAACCAACAAAGAAGAAACCCCAGAATCGTGACTGTGAGTCTGGTCACAGGAAATGACCCCAGACTCCAAAACCTGGGCTGCGTCCCAATTCTCTGGGGAAACCAGAGGAAATGGTTTTGGTCCTCGATGGCGACGGAGTCAAAGCGCCTGGGGGGGGGGGGTTGTGTGGTGCTGATGTCACAGTTGTGTTCTCAGCACGTTGTGTTGCTCGTGGCGAGGATACGTACCAATGGAACAAGCTGCGAGCAGAAGAAAACAAATCGTTCAGAGTCAGCTGCTGTTAGTGGAACAATGAAGGAGATCAATACTCGGATCAAGCGATAAACATGTCGGGCTCCAATATTTCATATTGGAAAAATCAGATATTAAATATTTCTAATATTTAACATGTTGTTCTATAGCACTGATATTAACAGCTGCCCCTCCCATGTGTGTCATTTGACATTGGATTGATTTCTCTGTGTAAATAAATATATTAAAATGAATAAACGTGAATATCTTGGGCTCTTACCACAGTTGTCTCTGATGTAGGTGACGAGCTGACACTCCTGAGGAAACATGATGAAATACTTCTTATGAAATAATCTGATAACGGAGTGAGGTGACGTCAGATGCAAGGTGGACTTACCGTCATGCCTTTCCCTCCAGGGGGACCTCGGTGTCCCTGAGGAGAGAGGAAACAAATATTATTTTATATAAAACTATTAATTCAGTATTGATTCAGTGATTAATGTCATCAGCTCTTGTTTCTTAAACTCGGTAAGATTTTCTTAAATCCATCCTCCTGAGGAAGTTAAGATGGAACATAAAGAGTTCAGGGCTGAATCTGGAAATATTACATTTAAACTAATTATTAATAATATTAATATTTAGTTTAAATGTAATATTCTTTCATAATTTCCGAAATTCATTATTTTCTTTGCCAAACGTCAGACAGCCGTGAAAATGAATTCTAATATATAAATAAGATTAAATACAAAATAATTATTTAAAAAACAATAACAAAGACAATTATTTAATGATTTAAAATCACTGATTATTTTTCTGTCGACGAATCAGATGAACAGTTAAAGCAGCTTTAACTTTATTTTGATATTGGACTTTGATGTTTATAACTGTAGATTTTATATTCTTATTTAATTTATTGTATGAACTTTTGAACATTTGATATTTTTGTTTTATTGTCAGAGTTCATTCTTTTTTTAGAATAAATTCTAAGTATAAATGTGGTTTTATTGACGTTAGTTTGGTTTAATGATGAATTTGATGTGATAATTAAAGTTTGATTGTAAAGTTTCTGATCTTTACAATCACGACTAAATTATTTCTATAAACGACGAAATGTCTGTAACTGACTTTGCATGTCACAGATAATTAACTCAGGATTAACTGTTTATTTAACGATGATGACGAATCGACTCAGCCCCCCCCCCCCCACACACACTCACTCTGTGTCCTGAATAACCCGGCTCTCCAGACACTCCTGATTCTCCAGATTGGCCGGAGTTCCCCTGCGTCGTTCAGAGCAGAAGCAAACATCACATCAACTGAAGCAGAAACACATTCAATTCAATTTAATCTCATTTGACACGTTAATCTTCACTCACTCCTCGTCCTCCGTTGCCTTTAGGACCTGGGTATCCTTTGGGTCCCTGCACACCTTCCTCACCCTGAAGGAAAAGATTCAACACTTCCTGTTTGATTTTACTCGGGAGTCAAAACACAATCCAAACATCATCTTTTGAGGAAGCAGCTTATTTTAGTGAGAGCTCCGTATTTTCCTGACGATGCTGAATGATGAAAACGTTTCTTATCTCAAAGCTCTGAAAGAGTCTGAAGATAAATCCTCCTGATTCCTGTCAACCCATCTGAACCTTCAGCTTCATCTCGCTCATCTTCAAACATCATGTTCTCAGTATCAACTCATCACTTCAACTCTGGGAAATAAGCTGCTGAAGGGTTAAAACTCTGAGGTTCCATTGCTCACATTGTGTTTTACTACCAGAGAATGTATTCAGGACAATAAGTCTGATAGATCATCTCACCTCTCGAACTTCAGCTGCACAACAACTCTTATTATCTATTTCATTCGTATTTTAGATCCGATTCACTTTGACCGTCACATTAAATCTTTAAAACATTCAGGTTCCTTCCAGACGATGGAGATGATCCTCGTCACAGCTCGCCTTCTGTAACTCTCGATTCACATAAAGTTTACTTTATTATTCAACGTCTACGCAGGTTTATTAGTTTGGTCCATGTCCAATCTGCGAACATGGAGGAGGTTTATGACCTTTCCTGCAGCCAGACTCCAGCTTCACTTTTAGGAGATGTGATTGATTGGATAAAGTCCTTTTGTCAGGGGACAGTTCAGTGTCTTAGCATTCAGAAGAACTGTGATGAGTGGACGACTCACCTGGAGACCAGGATAACCAGGGAAACCAGCATCTCCCTGTCAACCAACAGAAACAAGTCATTTTAAAGTTAAACAAAATGATTCAAAATGATGAACATTATTATTTTGTTCCTACCTTGACACCCATCAGTCCCGGAGGTCCATGACCATCTCTCCCATCGTCACCCTGGAACAGTCGGTCACAAGCTTTAATATTAAAAACCCAGTTGATATGAAGCAGTAAACAGACGTTCAGGCTCTTACAGGCATTCCTCTGGGTCCCTGGGATCCTGGAACACCCGGACCCCCGGAGTCTCCTGGTTGGCCCTTCAACAACAACAACAGCTCATTTGTTTATTTAGGTTTTTTTACTTAGTTTTACATTTTGTCTAATCTAGATTATATAAATCTCATCTAGTGTAATCTTATATTTTTATAAACCAGTTTGATCGAACATGATCTAGACTCTTCAAATGTAATATCATTTTGTTTTGACCTGATCCGACACGATCAAGTCTAATCTAATCTATCAAGGTCCAAAGTCTCATAATTCATAACCTACTGATTTTACATGTTCTGGTCCCACCCGATCAAATGTGTTGCAATCTGTAATATATATATATATATATATAATATAATATCTATAATATCCATATATGAATTTAACCTCGTCTCATCTCATTAAATCTAATCTGTTGTTGTATACAAACTGGTCTGATCTAATCTGGAGATGAAACAACATCACGGACCTTCTGTCCGTTAGCTCCACGCCGCCCGCCTGGTCCCGGGCCTCCAGCTGCTCCTGGTCCTCCCTGCACCAAAGAAAAAGTCAGAGCAAGAAGAGCAATCTGGAATCTGAGCGTCCGTGAACGCACCGTCCATCTGTAAGGTGAGAAACCTGCTGAGTCAGACATATGATTCATTAACACTCTGATGTCCAAGTTTGTGACCGGCTCGGACTCAAGAAACTGACGGAGTCGTGCTAACGTCGCTCAGAGACTGGTGCGCTCTCACGGCTTCATTCTAACCAATCAGAGCCCAGAGCTGAGTGCAGTCATTACTGGTCATAGACAGTAATGTGTGTGTGTGTGTGTGTGTGTGTGTGTGTGTGTGTGTGTGTGTGTGTGTGTGTGTGTTACCACCTGCTGTCCACTTCACAAATCAATCAAACTGATCAATATCTGAACCTGGAGCCAGAGAGCAGATGACATCACAGCCTGACTCAGCCATTTAAAGCCGTCAAACTCAAAAACAACTTCCCATGATCGTTGCTCAACACTGAGGTGTCTCTCACTCAGACACAAGAGCATTAGCTTTAGCGCTTCCACTCGTTTCTGAGCCACAGCGTGAACGAGGATCTACGCAGTCCCAGTCGAGCTGGAACATCTCAGGAGGTTCGTCTGAGCTCTGAGCTCTGACGGTGAAATGAATCCCTTTTCTCACTTTGTGTGTCAAGCCAATCAAAAGCTTTCTCATCAAATTCTTGAGAATGAATTAAAAACCACTCAGTGCCTCTGAGCTGGTCTGTGATCAGCTCAGAGGAGGTAAACGCAGACTGACCTGGGGTCCGGGAAGACCAGCGCTTCCTCTCGGCCCAGGTTGACCTCTGACCCCTTGGCGACCCTGTGGAGACGACATGTGACTGGTTGGAGACAATGGGGAATTCTCTGTTGGTGGTTAACAAGCTACTGTCCTGCTGAGTCCACTCACCTGTGAACCAGAAGCTCCAGGGCTGCCTGGTACTCCTGCATCTCCTGGCCTTCCAGAGGCCCCCTGCAGGAGGACACACACACAGACACACACACACACAGACACACACACAGACACACACACAGACACACAGGTGTCACATACACCGTCACTAACAGCTCAGAGCTTTGTTTGATTTCCTCTCTTACCTTCTCCCCGAGCGGCCCTCTCCTTCCACTTGGACCCTGAAATAGAAACATCAGAGTTTTTATCTTATCTATTTATTTTTCATCTCTTTCTTTAAAGTTTTCCAACCTTTCCGTTGTTTTCCCAGATGGAAACAATGAGACATGTTTATAAAAACTGATATTTATGAGTGTGAGACAAATAAAATGATCTCGATCTAGTTTCTGTTGTTGTGTTGTTGTTGTGTAACCTTCAACCTTCGGAGGGAGACAGATTAAGATAAAGATCAGAAAATGTCGTATTACTGCAGTAAAGAGTAAATAAAGGTAAAAAGAACACAAATAGAATAGAATCATATAAAACTATAGAAGAACAGTTAAACACATGTCAGATACTAAAATATGAAGTAGTGCAAATCCAGACAGAATCCAAATCTGATCCTGATATTTATTCTCAAGTATGGGTCAAACACTGGGTCCCACATTTCCCATAATGCAACAGGACAGTGTCTCTAACAGTTCACTTCTTTATAAATTCAGTTACATCACAGCTCTGTTTTACAGTGAGCAGATATCTTACAACATCCGAAGGTAAATAAATCTCACCGGGTTTCCAACGACTCCGCTCTCACCCCCAAGTCCGTCCTGTCCAGCTGCTCCCTGTGGGTTTAAACATCAGCAGAGCCACCACAGACACATTACTCAGTATTTAATAAATATTGATTTTCTGTTCATAAAACATGGATCTAGCTTCATAAAGACAAGTTTGCTGAGAATTATCACATCCGGTGTAAAATAAAGGAAAGTTTAAATCTAAATAAAATGAGAATAAAAGAGACAGACATGAATAAAAAGACTCAAATGTGACTTAATAAAAACTGAAAGTTGTAGCAGGAAAGTTAATATTTTATATTTATGAATGTGGGTCAAATCATTAAAATATTATATATGCATGTTTATAACATGTATGTTCACATGATGCAGCTCATTTTAGTCAGTGGCGACCTTTGACCCTTAAGCCCTCTTTCTGTGACGGCCTTACCGGTGAACCCGGGTTGCCGGGTTCCCCTCTGGATCCTGGTGTTCTGTTGTCAGCGCCTGGTTCACCCTAAACAAATAAAAACACACAAAAATACACAACCATTAATTACACAACAATTTTTTCAAAGGTTGATTTTCTGCTGCTATTTAAAAATCCACTTTAACCATTTACCACCAAACATGGTATAATAATAACACATGTTAACTTTATACATCAGGTTCATCAGCTGACAAACATTTAGTTCAGTTTATCGATGACATTGACAAAGACGACAGGAAATAAAAATGTCTCTGAGCTCAAACTTCTGATCTGAGATCCTGAAAATTCTGTTTAATGTGAAACTAAAGCTTCAAAAATGGATTTTTATATTTTCCCCAATGGATTTTTTAATTCCTGCTCAGGACCTGTACAGTGTCCCATAATGCAACACTACAGTGTTTAACGTCGCTACTCACCGGATCTCCTCTCAGTCCTCGCTGTCCTTTTAGCCCCGCCTCCCCTCTGATACCGGGGATACCCTGAGGACCACAGTACAACATGTCAATCAAACAGCCGGCGGTCAGAGGTCAACGCCTCCGAGCGCCACTCGTTCATCGTGATGGCCTCACAGCTGGAGGCGGATTCCACTGAACTCCAGAGAAACGCTTTGTTCTACAGATTGAAACACAGATGTCACATGACCCGCCCCTCAGGGCGTCAATCAACGACGTCCGTTCTTGCGTGTGACGCTTCGGGGAAATCTAACTTTCAGTTTAAGTGATTGAAAAAATGTGTGAAATGTATCCACAATAAATATAACACATACAAATATAATGTGATAAATATAAAATTTAAATATGATGAGTCTTTGTGTGTGGACATTTGTTAAACGCTGCAAATGTTAATCAATGACATGTAAACAGCTGAGAAAAAGAAAATTGAATCAAACAACAACTTTCTATCAATAATTCAATCTATAAATGACCATTATTGAGATAATTATTTAAGTTCATGAAAAGTTTCCATTTACATTAAAAAACATCTAAATAAAATATCATTGAACAAAAAATGTATAAATGTTTTTGCGTCACGGTAAAATTATTTAAAAACACGTTTTTACACTTTGACTGACATTAATATAAATTTGTGTGTTTCTTTTGTTGTTCATTAAAAAAAATAACAAAATGTGATAAAGAGTTTTCAATATAAAGAGCATGATCAGAGAGTAATGATAATAATAATAAAGCTTACTGGGTTTCCATGGTGTCCTCTCTCTCCTCGGCCTCCGCTGTTTCCCGTCACTCCCTGAAACACAAAACCAGACAAAACTGCTCAGGAAACTGGAGCCTGAAAATCCTGCTATCGCCTCATTTCCTGAACAACGTCTCACTTCCTGTGTCATGGAAACCAAAACAGAGACAAGCGCCGTGTGCACGTCATCACGTGACGTCAACGCCTGATTAATCAGTTTGACTCTAACCCGAGAGAAACGTCTGATTGCTTTCACTTCAGGTTGGAGGGGAAACTAGAAGATGGATTCAGCTGCGCTTCAGTCTGGATAAACTTATAAACTGGATGATTCTGGATAAACTGGATGATTCTGGATAAACTGGATGATTCTGGATAAACTGGATAAAAGTATAAACTGGATTTATTCTGGATAAACTGGATGAATCTGGATAAACTGGATGATTCTGGATAAACTGGATAAAAGTATAAACTGGATGAATCTGGATAAACTGGATGAATCTGGATAAACTGGATGATTCTGGATAAACTGGATGAATCTGGATAAACTGGATGATTCTGCATAAACCCGATGATTCTGGATAAACTTATAAACTGTGTTTAACATTTTGTGTTTGCTGAAGTTGGTACCTGTTCTCCGTTGACTCCGTCCAGTCCGTCCTCGCCGTCTTCACCCTGTAACGTTGAAGGAGAGTAAGAATTTTCTTTTCTCTGTCTCCTAATCTGACTTTACTGTTTATCCAAACATTCCTGAGGACACGCAGCACATCACCTCCTCCTCCTCCTCCTCCTCCCTCGTTCACTCACCCTGTTCCCCCGGATGCCTCGGTAGCCCTGTGGACACAAACCGCACGAGTCAGACAACAGACAACATCTGGAAAACAATGATAATCTGTGATCTGACATGAGAGTTCAGTGATTCAGCGTAAGACTCAGCAGCTCTGTACCTTTAGTCCTCTGAGCCCAGAACATCCCTGCCCGCCCTGAGGTCCGCTCGGCCCGGGACGCCCTCGCTCGCCCTGTTCCAAAGATATTAGACATTATAAACAGTGAGAACACGATTCAGAACAACTCGACCGCTGAGGACACAGAACATCAGAACCTTTCTTCTGATCTGCTCCTGTTTAATTAAAATGTTGATCTACAGTTAATTCAACTTAATAAGGATCCAGTTTAGTCTTTGTCTTGTCAGATGTTAAGTTAATGATGAAAAGAGTCACTCACAGCGACGCCCTCGTCTCCTGGGAAGCCGGGATAACCCTTCTGTCCAGACGGACCCTGGGAATGACACAGACACTTTCAGACTCTGATGACGAAACAGGAATAATCTGTGATTTTAAATGTGGAGAAACACGCAGCCATCGTTTCACATCAGTGATCATTTCTCCCGTCAGTCGAGGAAATTGTTCACATCATGAAAATAAATGTGTGACGAGTCTGAGAGATTCTGCTGTTGTTTACTGTTTGTGTACAAGGTTCAGGTTCTTGTACTTCATAACTTCATACGACTACTCCTCTGCATTTATCTAATGGCTGCAAAGTTATACATACAAAATAATAATATTACAAAGTACAGTGCATGTTTATCTGAACGCATCTTTTTCTCTGCTGCTGTTTTTTTGTTGTTGTCATTTCTCGAGTGTAAAGTCATTAAGCAAATATCAGATTTTATAATTCTATTGACGTTCATCACAGATTCTGACATTATTCCACTTTTCACACTAAATGACCTGAGGACTTGTTCCAGCTCCAGCTAAAGAGGCGTCCGACACTTTGACCTCTGTAGCAGTATAAATTTAACATTGACCTTGGAATGCTGGGAACCCAAACTGTTGAACCAGGACACATTGTTTAGACATCATATTTAAACTTTAAAGGTTTGTATATTCTGGTCACCTTTGACCCCGCGG
Source organism: Hippoglossus hippoglossus (assembly GCF_009819705.1). Lineage (NCBI taxonomy): Eukaryota > Metazoa > Chordata > Actinopteri > Pleuronectiformes > Pleuronectidae > Hippoglossus > Hippoglossus hippoglossus. Next base: position 741,403 of record NC_047166.1, on the reverse strand, counting down.
GCCCCCAAGAGCCACGGATGCCTTCATGTCCAGAACATTTGCACATGACGTTGCAGCACTCCTTGTCCGACACGGTGTCCTGCAGAGAGGGAACGTTGGACACGAGACAACATGTTTTTGAGTTTGATGAATCTGTGGAAGCAGTTTTATTTCCGTTCCGTACTTAAAGCTCCTGTTCACAGGAAGTGCTCTGCTCTCCGGTGTCACTTTATTTTACTCAACTCGGAAAATAAATCTTCTTCTTGTATTTCCAGTTATTATTATAGAATAAAGTGTCGATTCTCTTGAATAATAAAAACAGGATGTTGATCACTGCCTTCACTTACAATCTGTTTGAGGATGCTGCTGCCCACCCTCGACATGCCGATGCTCAGCGGGAGCTTGTAGCCGAATCCTCGCCCGAACTCGACCATCTGCAGCTGGGCGGAGTCACGCGCTCCCTCCAGAGCCACGGTCAGCAGAGCGCTGATGCCTGCGGACAAACAAACACAGAGGAAGACGTCGTTGGCATGAATGATAATTAAATAATATTTCTAACGGCTAATACAAAGTCCTGTTTGGGTTTTTACCAGACTGTCGCAGCAGCTCTGCTTCATTCTCCAGCTTCATCACGTCTTCATCAAGTCCGTCTGAGAAGATCACCAGCACCTGATGAGGAAGGTCACATGACAGACTGCTGTTATTGTTACTGTCTCATCAGCTTACTTTGACAGGTCTTCAAATTGTTGTGACACTGTTATATAATGCTAACGTTCCATAATCCCTCAACTCACGTAAATAGTATAAAGTCTAAATATATCGACTTTACTGGATCTAAGGATAAAACCTGTTGATTCTGTGTCAAACGAAAGTCAGATAGAGATTCAGAGGTGTCTTCTTCTTCTACTCGCCAGCTTGCACTTGGTGAACAGTCTCGTAATTTCCTTAATCCTACATCGGTGCCAGATTTGTGGCTTGGCCCCGAAGAAAGACGCAATGAGATCCAGAGAGTTTCAACAGCCACATGGAAATACTTGAAAATCCATTAAGAGTAATTTTCTTCACTTAGAAATCTGATTTATTGCAGGCAAATTAAATCTCTGTGGATATTTCACCATCTGACTGAGCTGTGTTCTGTTCACTGCAGCAGGAAACTTAGGAGGAATTTACCAGATACTAAGAAGCTGAAGAACATCTGAAACAGTCGTCACAAACAAGACTTTCTCCTGCTCAGCGTCACTTTTTGTTTTTATCACAGACTGTTAATTAAGATGGAACTTTATGGAAAATCTCCTTTACTGACGTTATAAATCAAGTGAGAAGTAGACAACAAGTGGAGTCTCCATTTATATAAACAGCGTGGGGTCTTATCCACGTACATGGCGGAAGCAGGGTTGGGGGAGCTGTCACGTCGTCCATCTTTATTGACAGTCTATAGTTTTTATCTTAAAATATGTTCTGAATATGGAACCACAAATGCTAAGAGAACACACAAAATCTCATCCATGTGAATACAGGAACTCCAAGCTCCAAGATAATGTCATAGACAGGGATGTCAAAATGTCAGAGTGGTTTTTGTGTACGCAACATCTCAGACTCACCTTCACTCCAGCATTGGACTTGTCCCTGAACTTTTCCCCGAAGGATTTCAGCAGGGCAGTGTTGAAATAAGTAGGTTCCGACAACTTCAGGTTCTTGACTTTGGTCACTACGTCTTCACTGTAGTCCTCGAAGTTGGTGTCGTACAGGGGGCGTCCATCCTCACCCAACACTCGGAAGCCGATGTTGGTCTTAATAGGTAAGGGGCCGACGCAGCATAGGCCTGATACTGAAGAAACGTAACGGGCGATGTCTGGTAAGAACTTCTCGAGCTTGGGGTGGCCGCTGATCAGCGTCTCCCCAGGAGCTCTGTTTCTTCTAGAAATATCAAATCCCATGGCGATATCGATGGTGCAGCCTGAAGAAAAAGGGATAAATGTCTTAAGCTTGGACGGTCGTAGACATACGGAAGTAAGTTAGGAAAGACAACACATTGACAGAGTCACACTTTTAAACTTACTTTCAAGTTCTTTGTTGGGTTTGGATTCGCAGATGGTCTTCGTCACCTTTTGCTTGATTGTTTCCAAGCTATCGAAGTTCTCCACAGTAAAGACCTTCTCTGGGTCGTTAGTAATCTGCAGGAGCTGCATGTCATGGACGTTTCCGACGCCGATGGCGAACACCTCAATCCCCAGAGCCCTGAGATCATCGGCTGCATCTACCACATCATCCTGTGATTCGCCATCTGTGATCAGCACCAGATTCTGGGAGATCCTGGCTGATCCACGGCTTCCCCGTGATGCCTTAAAATATTCCCTGATGGAATTCAAGGCCATTCCAATCAGGGTTCCTCCCCCGCTCTGCTTCATATCCATGATGTGCTTGGTCACTGCTTGTTCGGAGTAGAACTGGTTGAGGTAAAACTCATGCTGAAAGTTGTCGCTGAACCGGGCTAGTCCAACGTGCACTAAATCTTCACTGACTTTGAAGCTGTTCACTAAGTCAGTTGTGAAATTCTTCATGACGGAGTAATCCTTATAGCCGATGCTGCCGGACTGATCGAGTAGGAAGACCAGGTCAGCCTTCTGTTTTTCACAAGCTGCAAAAGAAAAGAGAGAAATGTCCACAGTGTTGATAAGTACAAGGTGCACTTCATGCTGCTGTCTTCACTGCATGATACATTCTTAGTGGATTAACTGAAGAACTGCTCTTTAAGTGCCTTGGGTTAATTCTCTAAAATGTCAATTTAAAACTGATCTTAAGAGACTTGGTTAACTTTCAATATTTACAACTACTGTGCACCAAAGTACCACTTCTACCTCTTACCTGGCTTGGCGTTAATGCAGAGAACTCCAGAAATATTCTTGAACAGAGTTTTCAAGCCGTCGAATTTGTCCACATAGAAAACTCTGGAACTGTCGTGACCAGCCATGATCATTAGCTGAGTCTTGTTCGCTTTTCCAACGCCGATACTGAAGACCCTGATTCCTTTTTCTTGCAGTGCCAAGGATGGTTTAGCCAAATTAGTAGGGTCAGTAGCGTCGCCATCTGTGATCACCATGAGAATCTGAGGCACCTGGAGTGCGGCTCGACCCCCATTTTCAGCCTCAAAGAACGGTAATGAATATGCTAAGGCTTTTCCAGTGTAGGTGTCTTCATCAGGGCGAGTAAGTGCTGATATTGCCTTACGAACCTCTTGCTTGGAGCTGTAGTCTTTCAGAGTAAAAATGGATTTGGTGGTGGTGGAGAACATAATGACCCCGAAGCGAGTCTGGTTTTTACCAACTTTGGTTTCATTCACCACTGACTCCATAAACGTCTGCATGATTGTAAAGTTGGTTCGGCCGATGCTTATGGAACCATCCACCAGGAAAATAATATCAGCCCGTGGTGTCTTCTTACACTCTGGAAATAAAACCACAACGAGTTAATGGAGTCGGAGGAAAAACAATGAAACAATAAATGTATTTACATTATAATAAATCAGTAAATTAAGAGAGCACTTCGTATAGTTGTTTACCATCTTACCCCCATTCCAAAAAATAGAATGCTATCCTGTTTAAATGTCTGGTGCTGTTAGCTAGCAAACTGCTAACTATCAATCCCAGAGTCACCTGGGCTTAGTTTGCAGGAGAGTAACCTTCAGGCCTGTGCTACGTTTGGCAGGAAGTTTCAGGACTTTCCATCCATCCATCATTCTTATTGTTTGACGACTGCATGAGGGCTGAAACTCACATTGAGCAAGAGGCCGGGTACACCGTAGACAGGTTGCCAAATGCATCGCCACATAAAGACAAACAACCCCTCATGTTCACATTCAAACCACTTTAAAGACTCCAATAACCTAACCCCACTCTGCAGGTCTCTGGACTGTGGGAAGAAGCTGGAGTACTTGGTAAAGGCACATGCACACACGGGGGAAACTCCAGACAGAAAGTGGGTTCAAAATAAGAACCTTCTTGCTGTGAGGTGACAGTGCTAATATTTTGTAGGCAACCCTGAAGTCAGCATCCCTTATGGTTACCAAGAGGGCATACAAAGTCTTACTCTCACCTCTCTCTGGCTCACAAATCTCCATAACCAGCTGGTTCTCCAAGTCCTTCAATGCGTCAAAGTCCCGCTGAGCATATATCTTCTCTGGTGACCCGCTGATCTCCAGCAGTTGGGTGGTGTTAGCTTCCATAACTCCAATGGCGTAGATCACCACTCCCTTGGCTCTCAGAGCCTCCGCGGGTCCTTTGACCACATCTTGGGCTTCACCATCTGTTACCACCACCAGCGTCCGCCTCAAGTCAGGACGCCCTCCACTGCTTGCATCAAAATACTGCGACACAACTGTGATGGCTTCACCCGTGTGTGTGCCTCCACCAATCTGAGCCATATCATCAATGGCTTTGAACATTTCCTCTTTGCTGTAGTATTCGTTGAGTTTGAACTGAAGTTTTTGGATTGTGCTGAACTGCATGATACCAACATGCACATCATTCTGCCTGATGGCGGACTTGTTAATGACAGATTTCATGAAGTCCTTCATTTTTCCATAGTCTTGGGAATCGATGCTCCCTGAGCTGTCAATCAAAAAGATGAGGTCGCTTGGTCTGTCTTTGCAAACTGTGGACACAGGAGCACAGACATGTTAGTGTGGTATTCTTATTTTGCTATTTTCAAGGGTCTAATGGAAGCTAAAATGGAAACGTAATAACAGAATCCTTTCAGCAATAATTAAAGTGCAACACACACCAGCCACATCATGGAGTGCTACATCATTTACCTTTCTACGAATGTAACACTCATTGAATAGAGATAGAGGGAGGAGTCAGATTATAGTCACTGATTTGAGCTAATCTGGAGAACCAATGAGAGTAAAGAGAACTCCATGCTACTTTAAATGCCGGCCATTCCTCCACTATCAGCTGTAAAAGCAAGTAGATGCAGGTGAGCAGATGTTGCTGGAGTGTGTCGCTCTTGTATTTTAAACTCTAGTCGAGAACATGGTTCCTCACCATCTGAAGAACAGATGTCTGTGATGATGTCATCCTTGATTGGCTTTAGGGCTTCAAAGTTTTCAACAAAGAACATCTTCTTTGAGTCACCGGCAATCTCAAGCAGCTCCGTTTTATTGGCCTTTTTCACCCCGATGGCATAGACGATGACGCCCTGAGTCCTCAGTTTTTCTGCAGGAAACTTGACGGCATCAGCAGATTTTCCATCAGTGATGACCACCAGGAACTCACGGACTTTGTGTCCTCGGGAGCTCGACGCTTTTTCAAAAAGTGGGCTCATGAATTCCAATGCTTTTCCTGTCTCTGTCCCGCCTCCTACTTGTTTTATTTCCTCCACTGCTTTCTCCAATTTTATGGCAGTCTCGTATTTTTCCAGATCAAATTCTAAGTTTGGCGAATCTGCATATTTTGCCACTCCTACACGGACATGATCTTTGCCAATGCTGAAAGTGTTGAGAAACTCTATGATGAACTTCTTCATGTCATTGAAGTCTGAGGGGTAAATACTTCCTGAGTGATCAATCAGGAAGAAGATATCTGCTTCATCTGTTTGTACGCACCCTGGAAAGGAAAAGCAAACATAGTGTGAGTTCTTTTCCAAATGCATCCAGGAGATGATCCCTTTATATTAATGTACTGTTAATCTTGGATGAGTCTAACAAACCCATAAATTGATTTACATTTGTATATACTGTTGATTTTACAAGTAAACAAAGTGAACTATTAAAAACACACTGGTTCAGACAGACCTTCTTTGATTCTTCTCGTCTGGACTGAGAATGCTTCACGCAGAATGTTTACGCAAAGGATTTTCTGCAGGTTCTGCTCCAGAGATTTCAGTTTGACAAAACTGTCCACAGTAAACATATGCTTATTGGCCGGATGAGACTCCATCTCTACCAGCTCGGCCTGGTTGGCATTTTGGACTCCAACAGAGTAAACAGTGACTCCATCCTGACGGAGTAAAGATGCTGCTCTGCTCACATCATCCTCGGAGTCACCGAAAGTGATCACGACAGCCACCCGCTGAACGCCCCTCTTCAACCTGCTTCCATTTGCCTCGATAAAGACATTTTCTCGGGTGAAATTTAGTGCCGCTCCAGTGTATGGTTTACCTCCACGGTAAGGCAGAATCCTGATGAAATTCAGCAGTTCCTGCTTGTTATCGAAGGTGTTGAGGTAGACCTGTGCTTTGGGCACGGCGTTGTTCATCACAATGCCAACTCTGACTTTGGTTGGACCGACGTCAAACCTATTCACGGTCGAGTGCAGGAAATTGCGGACAAGTCTGACGTTGGCAGGTCCAATGTCACTGTTCTCATCAACAATGAACACGATGTCAGCCACTCTGGCTGCTTTGCAATCTGTGAACAGAGTGAATGATCATTAAGTCATCAATGACAATTCATTTGTGAGCCACTCAACAATTAATATTCATAAAATATTAAATACTGTTCTACAAACAGTAACAGGTGCTGTCGCCTGGCAGCTTTTTAGGACAGTATTCAAGCTATGAGACATTTGTTAGCTAGATTTCAATTAGACGACAACAAATCTGCCCCAAATCATCAGCCTGACTTAAACACCTTAAAACTTCACGCTGAAAAAAGATTTGCATGGCAGATTTTTGAGATTTATTAACTTTTACTTGTTCAATGAAACTGATGAAAGGATGTTTGTACCATCATCAGGCGAACAGAAGTCACGCTTGATGCTACCTACTCTGTGTGCCTCGTGCAGGTTGTTTAAGATGGTTTCTGGCATTAGATGAAAAGGGCAACAGCGAAAAACAGAGTTGCAGATAATAAATTGGAGATATGGTCCTGAGATGCTAACCCAGAAGTTACTGTTTGACCTTTTCCAGCAAAACGGGAATAGGATGATTTCAGATCTCAGGTCCACGTTGGATCTCTACTTGTGATTCATCAGGTTGAGCTACAGTCTCACATATTAATCTAACTTATTCATGAGTAAGTAACAACCTTCATATCTGAGACTTTTCCAAAGGCAAGATTCAAAAGTGAGTGACAGAACAAAAGGTTGTAAAAGAACTAAGTGATTGATTTTAAAAATAAAAGCCACTCACCTCCAGTAGCATTTGCTTCCTTGTCCTGTCTTTCAAAAAGAGCTTTCAGTCCAGGTAAAGCATTGCCGATAGAATCGTAGGCATAAGATGCCGAGGATATGACACCCATTTCTGACGATGCTCTGAGGTTCACCCCGACCACAGTAACTCCTTCTGCTTTGATTTTACGAGACTCCTTCTGCACAGGATCATCTGAATCCTTTCCACTCAGAACAACCAGATACTGTTGGTATCCTTGGTCTGCACGACTTCCTTTTTCATGGGTGAAAAAGTGAGTTCTTGCGTACTGCAGTGCTCTGCCCAGGTTACGCGGCTCTTTAGGTCTCAGTGGACGCTTCCGGAAACGCCTAACAGCGTCCAGGGTGTCCTTTTTGTTTTGGAAAGTGTTGAGATAAAAATCTACCGTGGTATTTTCAGCATACTGAGCCAAGCCAAAACGGTGGAAAGATGCTCCTACGTTAAGTTGATTGACCAGTTTGATGAGGTTAGTCTTGACCTGCTGGAAATCTGCTGCACTCACCCCGCTGTCCAAGAGGAAGAAAATGTCTATAAACCTTTCTGCCAATGCTGAAAGGAAACAAACCAAAAGAAACAGTCATGAGAGAAATACAAGCTTTTAGAAATGATAAAACTTCTGAGTGTCTCTTAATTACAACACAATAATTCACAATCCTACTGACTCTTAAAATAAACTCATCATCTATGCCTGAAAATGTCAAAATACTGATAAATCTGAATAAGGAGATGTTCCAATGTTCTTATAATTTCATAAACTCTAATGATTTACTTTTCGTATCTTAACAGGATTGAACTCCAGCAGTTATTGGTGAGAGAAATATACTTTTTCTTAAAAGTCACAAAAGCTGGTGAATTTCAAATTAACAAACTACACAAAACTGACTTTTGTATTTTAGAAAATAAACCAACATTTTTCTAGAATCAGGTAGTTTTCTTTCACTGGATTAAAACTGTTAATGTAGCACGGGGGGAGATCTCTGCCGGGCCGAGGAATCCTCTGTTCCCACGCTTTTCGTTAACAGCAAGTTCAATACCATTTGTCCCCATTTCCAAAAACAACCTCTCTCGCTCTTTATGTTGCATATTTTGGCCAACTCTGCATTATTGCTGGCTAACCTCTCACATCCCTGGAACCAGAGTGAAACATGAATCACTACAGAACCATCACGTCTGCAGGCTCAAAGGAAAAACACATTTCTATCAAATTCTTTGTCATTTGGTAGCTTGAGATAAAACAGGCAGTCAGATCTTGATTATATTAAGACAATTACTGGACTGTGGTTTCAAAAGAGTTTAAGAAGTCGCTCCACTGATTTCACACATCATCATGTAAGTATCCTGACTGAAGTATCTGAGACAACACATGTTGATGCACCTAATAACAGCTGGTGTGAAGTTGTTCTTAATGTTGTTACATTACTGCTGAAGATGTGTCTCATAATTCTTTGCCTCACCTTGTCTCTGATCCTCCATGGAGACACAAACAGTTTCCAGTAGTCCCTCTTTCAGCGTCTTGAGAGCTTCGTAACTATTGATGGTGAGTCGGAAGCGATCTGGAGGTTTGCTGGCGATGGACCCAAGCTCCTTTAGGTTGGCGTCTCCCACCCCGATGGCAAATACAATAACTCCGTGCTCCCGCAGGCGCTTAGCCGGCTCTATCACTTCATCTGAGGAGTCGCCATCTGTTATGATCACAGCGATCTGAGGCACTCGTTGGCCGGCGCGGCTCCCGGCCACTTTTGTGAAGTACGTTTGAATGAGGAAGTCGATGGCCTTCCCGGTTTGAGTGCCGCCTGTTCGGTAGGGAAATGTGTCTATTGCAGTAAGCAGGGAGTCCTTGTCCATGTGATCCTTCAGCAAGAACTCCACGTGAGGTTCATCACTGTACTGTGCCAAGCCAACCCGAACTTTGTCAGGGCCAATGTCCAGGCCATCGACAACACTGCGAATAAATTTCTGACCATCCTGAAATTGAGGGATGCCGATGCTGGAGGATCCGTCAACGAGGAAGACGATGTCGGCCACAGCTTTGGCACAGTCTGCACAGGAGGAAGAAGAAAGTTAGAACATGGAGCAACAAGGTCAGGAACGTGTCTGTGTGCGTGGGACCGTTAGAAGATACCATGTAAGTCTATGTCACTTAAAACCTTCACTGGAAAGATGTTAATGCACCTGTGAGTCAACGTTAATTCCACAACATGCCTTCACAAAGACGACAACTGGTTGGAGGGTTAGGGTTAGGGTTAGGGTTAGCCTAACCCTAACCCTAACCCTCAGCTCTAAATAAGTATGGATCAGTTGTATGTAGGATCATGGACAAAGTAACTAGAACACCTTAGAATATTATAAATGCAGGGAAAACACACAAAGTAGAGGAATTAACACCTTGTTGACTGCGTCAATGAAAACGATAAAAGCAGCAATAACGAAGTATTGAATATTGAATGAAGTAATGGTCCAGACTCAGGGACTACATGATATGATTAAAAGCTCCAGCAAAGCTGCTAAATTGTGTTCTGTCAATAATCAAATCCTTGGTTTCCTTTTATTTTCTCCACCATAAATTATCGAGGCTGAGTAAATGCTTTGATGCTTAAAAACCAATACTCAAATCAGGAAATCGCCGCCTGCAGAGTGGTATGACAGGTTTTACCTTCAGACAATTGCAGGAGTTGTCGTTTGGCTTCTTCCACGGTCGTGCACAGCGTCTGGACAATGCTCTGAGAAATTCCCTGCAGAGCAGCAAAGTCAGACACGCTGTAGACATGCTGGCTGTGCGGCTCGGTCGCTATCTCTTTCAGTTGGTCTTCGTCTGCATCTTTGATACCGATCGCATATAAAACAATTCCCTTACGCTTCAGATCTTGGGCGTGGGACTCCACATTATCTTGTGATTTGCCATCAGTGATCACCACAGCGATCTGCGGCACGTTCTGGTTAGCCCGGCTCCCAGCTTTGTCCGTAAAGTGCTCTCTCATCATGAAGTCCAAGCCCTGTCCTGTCTGGGTGCCGCCCCCCATGTAAGGTAATTTGCTGATGTACTCAAGTATGTCTTCCTTGTTCTGATAGGAGTTGAGTAGGAACTCGGTGCGTGGCGTTGTGCTGTACTGGACCAAGCCGATGCGAACGTGGTCAGGCCCGACGTCGAAGCTGTTGACCAGCGTGTAGAGAAACTGACGGATCTGATCGAAGTTCAGGGTACCGATGCTCCACGAGCCGTCGACCATGAAGATGATGTCAGCTACAGCCTCTTGCGTGCAGACTGAGGGGGAAGTTGGTCAAGTCATGGAGAATCAGGGCTTGGAGATAAGAAGTCAAAGGGTGCTACAAGGAAAGCTCTACCTATCAAGCGTGCCAGAGGTGTAGCGTGATTTACAGATAAAAGCGTGCGCATGTCGCTGCCCACGTGTGGAGGCCAGTGGCCGAGTGAAGGGCCGCAGGGTTTCAGGTTGTGGGTAGTTTCTGGACGGGAGCAGGGGTTCGCACTGAAAGGACTTACCTTCAGGTGGAAGCAGAAGCGTGAGGAAAGGGAAATAAGAAAGTTGTGTTGCTGGTGTTCATTTCTTTCAGAAAGCCTTGATAGGAAAGATGACCCCACCCTACCTCTCCTATAGCGCTTCAAGTTCATCAGTTCATCACCTCATCTTCTACAAACCTATTATTCATGAGCATGGCTGCATAAATATTCATTTGACCTTAATCGTTTTCTAAGATGTTTTCCTTTGCCTTAATACTTTTGGCCAAATTTAAGTTGATTGATTAACAGATGAAATAACCTCAGTTCTGGTTCAGATAAATCAAATGAATTGTAATCCAAACGGTAGTAGTTAACTGTTACATGACAACAATCAGAAATCTTGAATTCATTTACAGAAATAATCCACTGCAGCTTTTTCTCTTCATCTCATCAGGGTTCTCTGTTTTGCAGAGGACAGCAGCTGGAGTTCTCTTGGACTCAGAAGTAAAACAAAAAGTACAATCAAACTAACTAAAACCCCTCAGACGACTCCTGTACCTCATTTCTATCAGTTCATCTGGATCCAAGCTGACTGTAGCTGCCATCCGCCGTGATAGAGAAACTAGTCGAACCTCAACCCTCAGACAGTGAGGAAATACAATCAGAACATTCCTTTAAGTAAAACAACTAAATTCCAGGACATTATTAGGTTTGAGAAGCTTGTAAGTGAACTATTAAGGGTTTTTATGCAGCCTCTGATCATCAGACCCATGATTTGTGTTTTGGTGAAACAGTTAATGCATCATATCCATGTGCTCAGCAGAGAAAACATTCCTGTGCAGGGTTAGTAACTGAGCTTGTATGTTTATAACCAACATGAAAGTATGTGCTGTGAGCATCTACATGCATTTCTGTAGAAAGTGATTGTACAGATGTTGTGGGCTGATGTAATTTGAAAGCACAGGCACGTATGCTGCGATCCTTTATGTGAAGGTATGCAGGAAGTTAAGTCATAGCTGCATAATCACACCCACCTGTCTTCTGAGCAGTGTTACCATAGCAACACGCTGCTATGATGAGGCCGAGGAGAAGACGCCTCCCCTCCATGTTGGCTGAATGGCTCTCGGGTTTCTCTCTTCCTAAAGCACAAAGACAAAGACCACCATAAATAAATGGAACCAGAGAACCAATCTGTTTCCCATCTGGAAGGCGCTCACCCCCCATGACTGTGTGTTACATAAAACCTTTCCCCGGGAACAAACACACCTCTAAAACTGTGGTGCACAACAAACAGGTTCCAACTGTTGGACATTTGGGGAAAAGCCCCATTAAAAGAGGAATTTACTAAAAACTGCCAAAGAAATGAGTTAACATTGGCAAACACACGGCATCTGGTGGTGGCAGAAGAATTCACAGGATTTGGTTTAACCCTGTCAAATACATCAGTCATGGAAGTCACAGGAGAATCTCAGGGCTGCGAGCCCACAGCTACATGGATGTTAAAGTTACTGGTGACATCATTACTGAAATGATGTCACCACCCGGCCATGAACTCCTCTGAGTGACATAAAACCATAACTGCAGCATTGGGATATATCAGTACTGAATCCTGAAGTGAGCCAATAACCAATCCAGTGTGTATTACAACAGAGAAAATAAATCAATTCAGGCGAACAATTAACACCTCGACTATAAAACTGTGTTCGTCCGCGAGTGTTACCAACAAGCAAATAAGCTTTACGTATCTGATGATAGTTCAGGTATTTATCATTATGGAAGATATGACAGATTAACAGAAGCCAAAACTTTTCTCTCTCAAATCAAAGTTTTTTAACTTTGATTTGAGAGAGAAAAGTTTCTAAGCCTAGGATCCTACAAGACAGAGCCTTCTGAGGACCCCTCGTGTTTGACCCTTGGAATAATGTCACCTCTGTTTTTGCACTTCTACCTGGTTAAGAGAAACGTCAACACAGAAGAACCCTAAATACACAATTTTAATGCCGGACTCTAGAAACGTTTTATTGACCCACTGCAATAACAAATTGTAGAAAAGCCAAATAGTCAATAACTGAGGATAAAAAAACTGAATTCAGACATAAAAAGAAAGTATGTAATGTGTTTTATTGTGGTGACACAGAACTGATGAGAGTCGTCACATGATCGTCTGACTCCTGAGACCAACGTCACATTAGACCAACGACAGACTGAACTTATGCAGCTGCTGCTTTCTCTATCATTTTTAACGTCTTAACCTTCTTTGTCAAGAGCCGCGAGATGAAGTATATTTTTATTTGGCGCTATACAGATAAAAGTGAATTGAGTAGTTCACAACAACCTCATCATCACATTTCAATTCCCTGATTGTGGAATTTTCACGAATTTTCTCCACTTATAAGGTTTTCTCGACATAATTCCCTCACACATTTATATTAATGTCAACATTTCTGTCCTGTCGGTTTTTATTTCAAATGAAATGTATTTTGTTGTTTCTTTCTCTGAGTAACTGATGGTTAAATATTCCCTCTGTATAAAAAGCATCTTTTCTTAGAACAAGTTATTCTGTTTTAAACGGGAAGATTTACTATAAAAGTGGTAAAAGTACTGTTTACTCTTTGTGCATATCTGCTGTCTCAATAAAGTCAAATGAATAAAGTTGTTTAAAAAGTGGAGTCGGATTTTCTCCTCACCATGGTTCTCCTTTCCTAAATCCTTTCCTAACTCCTTACAGCTTCTCCTTGATTTGGACCCTAGACTCGCTCAGGTCTGGATCCGCCCCACGGAGGAAACTGGGCTGGATGACCCTGGATCGGAGTTTTTCAGCAGAATTACACTGAAGTACTGAACATGTTTCCAGTAAAGTTGGTGGGAGGATGGGACATGGACAAAGAAAGAACTCTGGGACAAAGGGTGATTCCTCATATTTATAGCACTGATATCTATGAGTGTTGCAAGCTCTACTGAGAGTCATTCAGCCAGATGTTCCCACATCTGCACCTGTGCAGACGAGTCCTGATAGTCTGTCTCCACACTGCCCGTCTGGAGGAATGAAAATGTTCATATTGGCAGAGTTAATTTCCTCAGAATCGTCTCCTCATGAATAAGATCAGTGCCCGGAGACAGCTGGAGAGCGGCTGTGCTAACATGGAAAGGCAACGTGTGATGTGACCACGTGGGAACACAAAACAAACCCTGACGGCTGACAGCATCTCAAAGACTGAGTTAACATCAAGAACTAACTGTGTTCCCTCTATTTTAAACTCTGCATTAAGTTCACAATGTTCTTGCTTTTTCTAAACAAACACGAGGAGATGCAGAAGTTGTCAGGACGACCGTCTCAGTGGAGAAAGTCTTTCACCCTGTTCAGGCTTTAAAAGTATTAAAGAGTAAAGTTTCCCTGAGCATCCTCCCACACGCCTCCTTCTTCCTGCAAACTCACACTCACTCATGGAGTCTTGATCGTACAGAGATGACTTGTGACAAATAGTTTGTTTCCCATGTCACACATTGAGCCACATTGAGCCCTGCAGCTCCGGCAGCCAGTTAAATTCAAACCACCAGACCGGAGGAATAAAGGCGGCACCATCTGGCTGTGTCTTACAGCCAGATGGTGCCGCCTCCTGCGTTCCGTCCAGCCACATCACAGATGAACGACAAACTCACTGTACCTTCTCACGGATGCAAACACTGAGGAGTTCGCTGCTCCTCCATGTTAGCAGGTGGGACAGGAACTAAAACTAAACAAATCAAAGTAGACGTTAAATACATGTTCTGTGATCCAGCTGATCCTGAGCAGCTCAAACAACTCTCTGCAACAACAAGCAAATAAAACTCCTCAGTAAACGGGATTGACACCACATGAGGTCGTATTTCTTTTCAAATCCATTTCAGACAAGAACAGACTTGGTGTGCAAACGTCTGCTATCCTTCAGAGATTTAGTCAGAATCCATTTTCTGGGTCCATTTATCAGTTTGCAAAGATCACTACATCAAGATTCAGAAATAAAAGTCGATATTATTTTGAGTTTTCTGCAAAACACCATTTCAAAAGGTTTCTATGACTGTATTCATTCTACTGAGCCACACATCTACTCTCTTTAGTGTTTCTATTGCTTTGTCCTCGTCCTCGTCCTCGTCCTCGTCCTCGTCCTCCTCTGTCACACAGCAGGCTGCATTTTCATGAACGAATAAGAATTACATATAATATACTGTGACCGACACATCCTCCTGCAGTTTGGCTGAATCGAGATTTTGAAGTTTTGGATTTCACATTATGTTCCTGCTGATTCATTCCAAAGAAGCTTGGCTGTGATTCGATTCCAAGCTGTGTAGGATTAGAGAGAATTTCTAGAGAAATCCCCCCTCTCTCCTCCAGTGTGACGCCAGCTCAGTAAATGTGAAAATCCCCAGATCTTGTACTTTAATGTGAGCATGCTCAGTGTTAAACCTGCAGCTACGAACGGCTGTGTGCGCCTGAACCCCCCAAACATCTTCAAATCTGGGTTTAATCATCAGCATCAGAGGCCCCCAGGGTGAAGGAAATGGGGTTCGCTCAGATGGGAAGCATGTGAAGGTAATCACAACACAGCGCTCCACTGACAGGCTGATTGAAACGAGGGTCTCTGCATCGTTTATGCATCCAAGTCTATTTACATGGACCTCCGCGCCTCACTCCAGCCGTATTTATTTAGCCAGAGATTGAGCCGTCCTTTCCGCTGAAGCTGTATGGAGCGTTTGATGTTAAAGGAAAAGAGGGGCCTCGTTGTTTAGAGCTTCAGTCAAACTAAAATCAGGCTTATAGCACAAAGCAGAAGGTTCTGGAGAAGGATTTCTTCTTTGGTCCAGATTTTCTCTGGAGGTCGACTGAGGGACGATATAAATCTGCAACAGCCATCAGATGATCAGTGACTGTGTATAAAGATGGACGAGCGTTTCCTCTCGAAGTAGAAATGATGCCTAAATGTCTTGGATACGAACGCTGCCGTCTCATGCTGGTTATCTGGAACCGGAGTAGAGGTGATGCAGGAGTGGAGCCACTGAACGGTTTGCTCAGTTCTGAAGCTGCTGAAACTGCTCATGGAACGATTGGAACTATGTCTCTGCAGTGACAAACTATTCTTCAGGCAGGAATATTAGATAAACACCGTAGATACGTATGAGAGTGCAGCTGTACTGAGGTTTAACGGATCCAACAGGCCGGGTCACTCCTATCGAAGCTCTACCACTGGGGGTTCGATCCTGGGCCGACGACAAACACAAACTCCAAACTGCAGCTTCAATGCTCCACAATCAACGTAACGGAAGCTGATGTCGGTTCTTTTCCCTCAAGCAGTGGGAGCGGGACCCTGTGAGAACTCAACATGGAGCAGAACATAAAATATATCAGCAAACAAAGAAGCGTCTGTTTTCACATCTGTTCATAACTGGACATTTGTTGAGGACACTATATGTGACTGTTGAGACAAATGACATGACAGCTCGTCTCAATCGCCCCCTGGTGGCTGGCTGCAGTACATAGTACCGCAGATGGGACATGGACCAAACTAAAACACCAAAGTAAATGTTTGTCAGAGATGATTTCTGTCATTACAGGTAGTTCTTATGTCACCGATGTTTGTTCAAGTGTGTCGGACCAGTTTGACCCAATAGCTGCACAGACTGTGGTTCCAAAGGACGTAATCGGTGCAAGATAGCAACATCTTCATCTGAGATATTTTAGCTTGAGTTCTGGAGGAAGTGGTGACATGTTGTCCATCTTTATTTATATTTATTTATAGTGTATAAACCACCCAGACCCAGACATGGTTTATGGGATTATCCAGTCAAATGCTATGTTGACACAAGACTCTGCAGGGTTTTACTACAACAACAGAAACTCGTGACACAACGAGGAGGAGGAGGAGGAGGAGGAGGAGGAGGAGGTGGAGGCAGGACTGTGGCGTCTGACGTCTCCGAGCTCAGGGTCTCAGACTGCTGCTTTACAGGGTTTACCTGCACAGCTGAAACCAGTTTGACTGATGTGGATACTGAAACTCAAACCTCTTTCAACCAAGAAACATATTAAGGGGCCAATAACGAAGCTCACAGCGTTCTTCATCAGCACCGTCATTTCTTCACAGACCCACCAAGAGGCGAATCTGCCCGAGGGCTCACCAGCCTCCCAATTATGAGTGACCCCGGACAAGGCCGCGATATCTCCGATCTGGACAGTTAGACTCACATCTTGAGAGCACATGTTGGAACAGAGAGTCGTGCATTATATCGACTGCTCGGCTCCGGCTCGGTCTGATAATACACGTCGGAAAGCTGCGATTACGCTCAAGAGGGAAAATGTTCTGAGGACTCGACTTGATTTCTGAAAATGATACCATAGACGGAGTTCGTCCAACACTGCGCCAACAGTTTGTCTCTTTCCTGTTCCAACGTGAAAGAGACGTTCATGCACGAAGCTCCATAGAGAATAGTTGAGGTGTGGACGAACCTGACCTCGGCTTCCAAACACCTTCGGGGGAAACAAACGCTTTGAGTTCAGTTACAAAGTGAAACGAGCAACAAACTGGAAAAGTCTATTGATGAATTCATTCAATCCATCACAGACTCAAGCCTCAGTGTCAAACTCTTTGATTCAATGTCAGCTGCAGCTCTTTTCAAAATAAAAGAAATCCCTTGTTTTTCAAGCAGAAATGTCCAAATTGGAGTCGTTCTTTGACCGATGTGACAGTCAACTCATAATCTTTGAGGTTTGGACACTTTCAGTCATAGCACTGATTAGAAGGATCAACATGAAAAAGCACAGGATATGTTTCCTTTATGAAACTCGAGGATGAACAGACTTTCACTCCCAGATTCTGTGGGTGTGAACTCAGCAGCACTGCCGAGGGTCTGCGGTAGAGGACGTGTTGAGTGTATTCATACTTTGAAACACATCCAAATGAGAACAGATCCTTTTGATGCCCTTTGGACAACTTTCAGGTGTCCACATACTTTTGGCCAGTTTTTAATGCTTTGTAAATATAAAGTCTCATATAAGGGAGATTTCATTGTAGGAACACTGAGGTCAGTTAAAGATCATAATCTATCAAGTGTCTGAACTCTGCTCATATGTGCCCCCCCCCCCCCCTGCCTGAGCTGTATATTCTGTGACGTGCTCCAGAGACACCCAGGCTTCCCAGCGGGGCCCCTGGATGTGGCCCCTGCTGCTTAACATCACCAAACACAGCAGGGCTGAGGAGATTCCCTCCTCCCATGTGATTAACTGTTGGTGACTGCAGTGTTGGGAAGGCAGATGTTTGTGCTCTGACTAATCTAAACCTGAGGAATTTGTTATTTCAACGTATGGAGGTCGTGTTTGGAGCAGCGAAGAGAAAACAGATTCAACTCTCGGCCCTGAAGTCTGAGAGACGAGCAGCTGAGAGACGAGCAGCTGAGAGACGAGCGTTCACTGAGGACTGCCAACATGGCTGCTGGAGCACATGAAGACCATCAGACGTCTGTTGTTACAAAACACTGCGTTAAGTCCGTTCTGTTTAATACTGAGGCTGAAAATATGGATTGAAATATTGAGTACTACATAAAACAACGATTATCTGCTCACATTCCGCCCAATCACACTGAAGGAGTGAAACCGTGGAGCTCCTCCCATTAGCATGTTCCCCTGTTCAGACTCCGGAGGAAACCAACCAACCCTCTGCTAATTGAAAATACTTGTGGTTCCCAGAGTTCACAGCGAGCTCCTCTGGGGTTTTACTGAGCTGCCATAGAAAACAACAGGCAGAATAAGTTATGGTCTAATCATGGTGTCGCAACTCAGACAAAATCTCTTGGGCACAGTCACAGATTAATGACTTCAGGTCACAGCGACCACAAACATCAGCGTCAGATTGTCGCCGATCAGACCAGAACTCCTCTGAGGATCAGTCCTGTTTGATTCCTCAAAGCAGAGTCACGGCATGAAAAGACATGACCTCATGAGAGGTTTTCAAACTGTGCAGGGAGGTCTGGACGAAGACACCGAGTAAAGACGCTCTGTGACGCTGCAGGTGCATGTTCCTCATCTCAGGAACATGTGGGATCATCCAGACGAGGGGCGGAGCCTGTAGAGCAGCAGGAGGCGGAGCCTGTAGAGCAGCAGGAGGCTGGACATGACATATAAACTCTGCTGTGGAAAGATCAGTGTTGTTGTTCACAGCTCATCCACACCGGCGTCGGCCCTCAGCACCAAAAGATCTGAAACCTCCTCGTGTTTCCAAGTGGACGTCTTCGTCTTCTACGTGTACGGCTCCTCTTCTTCATCCTGGGATCTTTGTGTTCTTCCAGTTTCACGTCCGTCACGTGAAACCTCATCAACACGTCCACTCGCTCTCTGGGAAGCTTCCACACATTGTCCTGCTGTTTACGTCAGGAACATGTGAGGAACGCATCAGGAACACGTCAGGAACACGTCAGGAACATGTGAGGAACGCATCAGGAACACGTCAGGAACACGTCAGGAACATGTGAGGAACGCATCAGGAACACGTCAGGAACACGTCAGGAACGCGTGAGGAACACGTGAGGAACGCGTGAGGAACGTGTGAGGAACGCGTCAGGAACGCGTGAGGAACGCGTGAGGAACACGTCAGGAACACGTCAGGAACATGTGAGGAACATGTGAGGAACATGTGAGGAACGCATCAGGAACACGTCAGGAACATGTGAGGAACACGTGAGGAACGCGTGAGGAACATGTGAGGAACACGTGAGGAACGCGTGAGGAACATGTGAGGAACACGTGAGGAACGCGTGAGGAACACGTCAGGAACACGTCAGGAACATGTGAGGAACACGTGAGGAACGTGTGAGGAACACATCAGGAACACGTCAGGAACACGTGAGGAACACATGAGGAACACGTGAGGAACACGTCAGGAACACGTCAGGAACATGTGAGGAACACGTGAGGAACGCGTGAGGAACACGTCAGGAACACGTGAGGAACACATGAGGAACACGTCAGGAACACGTCAGGAACACGTCAGGAACGCGTCAGGAACACGTGAGGAACACGTGAGGAACGTGTCAGGAACACGTCAGGAACACGTCAGGAACGCGTCAGGAACACGTCAGGAACACGTGAGGAACACGTGAGGAACGCGTGAGGAACACGTCAGGAACACGTCAGGAACACGTCAGGAACACGTCAGGAACACGTGAGGGACACGTGAGGAACGCGTGAGGAACACGTCAGGAACACGTCAGGAACACGTGAGGAACACGTGAGGAACGCGTCAGGAACATGTGAGGAACATGTGAGGAACACGTGAGGAACGCGTGAGGAACACGTCAGGAACACGTCAGGAACACGTGAGGAACACGTGAGGAACGCGTCAGGAACATGTGAGGAACACGTGAGGAACGCGTCAGGAACACGTCAGGAACACGTCAGGAACACGTCAGGAACACGTCAGGAACACGTGAGGAACACGTGAGGAACGCGTGAGGAACACGTCAGGAACACGTCAGGAACATGTGAGGAACACGTGAGGAACACATCAGGAACACGTCAGGAACGCGTCAGGAACATGTGAGGAACACGTGAGGAACGCGTGAGGAACATGTGAGGACCACATGAGGAACGCGTAAGGAACACGTCAGGAACACGTCAGGAACACGTGAGGAACGCGTGAGGAACACGTCAGGAACACGTCAGGAACACGTGAGGAACACGTGAGGAACGCGTCAGGAACATGTGAGGAACACGTGAGGAACGCGTCAGGAACACGTCAGGAACACGTCAGGAACGCGTCAGGAACACGTCAGGAACACGTCAGGAACACGTGAGGAACACGTGAGGAACGCGTGAGGAACACGTCAGGAACACGTCAGGAACATGTGAGGAACATGTGAGGAACACATCAGGAACACGTCAGGAACGCGTCAGGAACATGTGAGGAACACGTGAGGAACGCGTGAGGAACATGTGAGGACCACATGAGGAACGCGTAAGGAACACGTCAGGAACACGTCAGGAACATGTGAGGAACACGTGAGGAACATGTCAGGAACACGTCCAGAGCTGATCACAATCAGTTCAGCTGGTTTTTAAATGAGACAATTTAGCATTTTTATGTTTTTCATGCTCCTCAGAAAACACTACGATGACACCATGAGCTACGAGGAGAAATACAATTATATTTGTTTTATTTAAAGTTATGTTTAGGATCTGATTAAATGTCAGTGGTCGTCTCTTTGATATTATTTATTTTTGCTTTTAAAGATTCAAAGACTTATTTAGTTTCGTCTCACTCGTGATTCGATGGCTTCGTGTGGCATCTTGGTCAAATCTCCTGTGAACATAAAGAACGCTCAACCGCAACGGAGTGAAGATTTAAATCTGCAGGAAATTCCTCATCATGGATGAAAGCAGAAGAAAGTTGGAGGTTCATTTAGTCAGTGAGCAGCATCGTACAGAAACAGGAATCCAACGTCCTGTAGCAGGACTCCAGCTTCAGCTCCAAACGAACTTCTACCTGCTCTAAAAGCAGCAAACTCACCACAGAGCACGATGTTGAGTCCATTACAGACGTGACTAAAGCACAAGAAGAAGAGAAATGTCCATTAAACACAGGAGCTTTTACGACTGAGTGAATGTGAAAAGCCTCTGTCAGTGAGAAGCTTCAGAGTCCGGAGGTGGAGAGAGAAACCAAACAACTGTCAGTCAGAGAGTGGCCTCGCAGACTGTGGTTTTCACACATGAACTCTGGAGGATGTTCACAGTTCATGTGTGGAAGCAGCTCGGGTCAGTGTCAACCATGAGGGGGGGGGGGGGGGTGTTCTTACCTGGTTCAGGCTCAAAGACACTTCAGCAGGACCACGGGGGGGCTCAGAGACTCAGAAGATCCTGGATCACAGAACAAAGATGTTACCAACCACACAAACCTTCAATCAACTAACATCACTAGTCCTGCTGTTGTCAGTACTACTGCAACTTCTACTACTTCTCAAGTCAGTACTCTGACCAGCAGGACACGATACTCTGACTGTGGCCCGGAACCTGAAGATACCAGTTTACATAATGAGACTAAGGGCAGAATACTCCTCATGCCTTAATCTGATTATTATATTGATGTCAGTATCTTTTCTTAATCTGGTAAATATCAGAATATTAGTAAATATACTCACTGATACTTCTGTCTTTACTGAGACTGCTGTTACTACTCTTGATGTTTTTAATACCTCTACTACCTCAACTCTGACCACTGGGACAACTGTTGCTTTTACAACTACTAGTAGTACTGTAAATACTACTTTTACTATTAAATCTGTATGATCACTGCAGTTTGAACGTTGGAATGTGAAGGTGGGAGTGTTATTCTAAACCTCTGGTGCTGATCCATTAGTGTGAGCAGAGTTTATACAAACTACAGAAGCATCTTCTGGTCGGAGTTTGAGTCTGAGCCCAGATAAACAGGAAAAGCCCGGCGGTTATCAGCGGCAGTGGGTGAGCGGCTGTGTGGTCTGCTGCTTACGTGACTTCACTGAACAGACTCAACATTTGGTTTGTGCAGTTTATAAAATCACTGTCACACCTGCTCAGCTGCTCCGAGGTGACAAACAGGAAGCAGGCCCATCAAGTTTCTTCTCAATTTGTGTTTCCCAAAGTTTTCAGCCGACAACAAAGTTACTGTGCGACTCATCGCCAGCATGTGGTGTCGGAGAAAATCAGGGGGCTGATTACAGATTCTTCATTTTCATTGTTTGATTTGACCATTTCTTTTTCATGTCCCTTTGTCTCCTGACTGTTCCAACAGACAGTCAGCTGATCAGCTGAGGGTGAAACCGGGTCAGTGAACGACACTCAGGACCTCCGGGGTGTGTCGAGATATCTGAATGGAGGGAGCTGCTTCCTGAAACCTCAACAATCGGATCTTCTGATTGGTTTCCGTGTCTCCTCGCTAATGACTGTGCATTTAGAAACTCGGACCAAAAAAGGCCTCAGTTGCTCGCTCTGTCGTCTGGGACACTCGCACGCACACACAACACACACACACACACAACACACACGCACACACAACACACACGCACTCACAACACACACACACAACACACACGCACACACAACACACACACACTCACAACACACACACACACACACACACACACACACAACACACACTCACGCACGCACACACAACACACACACACACTCGCACGCACACAACAAACACGCACGCACAACACACACACACTCACAACACACACACACACACACACACACGCACACAACACACACGCACGCACACACAACACACACACACACTCGCACGCACACACACACACGCACACACACACGATCTATGATACACACAGGAGAAATGATATTAACATTCCATGCAGAAGGATTTAAACAGTTAAGCTGATGTTATCACAGGAAATCGACCCTTTTGTGCCACTGAGTTTTGGATTTCATGATGATTACATGTAATGATGACATGATGTAATGTGTAAATCTGTAGTACACAGCCAGCAGCTGAAGGTCATATATCTTTGAACTGATCTACAGACAGAATGGACGATGGATCATTTATTTTTAAAACTTTAAAGTTAACACCGTGATGCTGGTGTTAGATCAACCTTGGTCCTGTCCGCACTGGAGACCTTAGCTTGTAAAAACTGACAATACTTTTTGGGCCGCGGCGTTCAGAGGTATTCAGCTATAGCACTCAGGTTTCAGAGGTTTGCTATAGAAACCATATAGAAAGATACTGGAACTTTAGAATATCTACTACTGTAAATAATGTATCGGTGACAGAGTCAGGAGATAGAGAAGCAGTTAGCAGCTGTAGAAACTAAGATTACACGACAGATGTAACAGAAAAAACATGTTGTACAGATAAAGACTGATTTACCTTCAGTCAGCATGAAATCAATCACACTTAAAAAGGAGAAACAACTGTAGTTACTGATATGAACCAAATACTCCTATAATTCATTCAAAGGCTTAACGAGTGACGAAACAAACATATTTCAAATTGATAAATGTAGAAAGTAAATGATCTGGGTTGAATCAGGAGGAATGTGGAAACCTTCACTCCTCCCTCTCTTGTTTTATTGCTTGTTCCTAACAAACCGTGTGAACCTGAAGGCTGAGTGAAGAAACATGAAGTGACCATCGAGTGGCACAGACACATTTCACCTCCCTACACCAGGGAGATGCAATGAAGACTAAAGACTTCTTTATTTAGAAGCAGCTCAGAGGTTTGAATCAGAAACAGATGAAGTGCAGAGGGGGGGGGGGGGGGGTCTCTGGCGGCTGCAACTGATCTCACACTTACATTAAGCAGAGCTGTGTGGAGTATGGTAGCTCAACAGAGACAAAACTAAAACATTTATGGAGTACAAACTAATTTAAGATGTGACTTTATCTGCGGGTAGAGATTAGGGGGATTAGAGATAAATTATATACAATTTATATATAATGTTTAACCCAAAACACTAAAAGAAAATAAAAACATGCAACAATAATAATGAGAAAACTGATAATTTAGTTTGTGCTGCAGATCAGACAAATTAAATAAAAACAAAAACTATAATCGCAGATTGACAAAACAATCTATATTGTTAATGCTCTATAACGTTAAATGTTTAAAATGTGTTCAAATGAAAAACGTATTATTTAATGTTGTAAAGAGTAATTTCAATAAACACCTAAATAATATAAAGGAGTTTCTGTCTTTTGTCCCATCACTTGACCAAAGTGCCTCCTATTATTATCATCATTACTATTACATTTAATTATTCATATATATTTAAAGACATCAGCACTTGATCATTTCATTCACTTGTAAACTTTGTATGTGGATAAATGACAAAAAGTGTTTGGAGCCACAAACGTCCTCTTCTCCTTGGGAAGCAATTCAAAAAGACATAAAAACCTAAACCCAGCCGACACACACACACACACACACACACACACACACACACACACACACACACACACACACACACACACACACACACACACACACACACACGTTCACGTCTGCTGTTAAATTAGTTTTGTCCTTATTGAACTTCCATACATCTGGCTTTGATTTGACCCAAGCCTCTTAAAAATGTTCCTCGTCTGGATCCATAACACGACCATCAAGCATTGTTCTGAAGAATTTAAAGAAAAAAAACTTGTGATGAATAGTTGGACTCGACATGTGTTTTACATCGAGTCGTTCAAAAAGCCTGTTCCCTGTCAGAACAGTGCGAGTCCAGCGTCAAACACATTCTCACTTCTTATGAGGAGCAGTCTGATGGTTTTTCATGTTTTCACTCATTCTGCTGCAAGATTATTAAATAAAATGTCTAAAACATGAAGGTATGATTGAGATAGAGGTGCAGTAACGTCATGAACTAAATCTACACATTTGTTCAAGCTTCAATATATTAATATTCCTGAAATTACACTGAATATCTTTGACTTTTTGTTCAAGAGCCAACTTTTTTACCTTTGTTTTACAGTGAAATTCAAATGATGAATCTAGAAAAGAAACCTCAGATGAATCCGAACTAAAAGCAGCTTTTTGGTCCTTGAACTCAACAGCAGTGATCTGAAAGGTCAGAGTCAGTGATGATAAACCAAAAGTTCAAAACTCACTCGGGGTTTGTTGAGACCAGAGTCTCTTCTTGAAGAAGCTTGAATAAATGTGACAGGATTTCATACTTTTACTATGAATCCATCACATTCTGTTCATGAAAAATAAAAACTCTGTGAAATCTGAATAACTTTAAAAGTCACAATGTCACATGTGAAACACAGCAGGAGAAAAGGATGAATTCATGTGGATGAATTAGAGATAATTCCCTTTCCTAAGAGCAGTGAGATTCCCTTCAGGCTTGAAAACAAAGATTAAAGGTGAGCCGTCTGCACAGGAGAGTAAAGGAGTCACTTACATGTGTGCCGCTCTGCGTCCTCACTCTCTGCAGCCGACCACACGAGTCCCACGGACATGTAGGGAGGTGCAGGCTTGTTCCAGCAGGAAACACCTCCCAGTCGCCCACTCCAACCAGAGCCCTGCACCCTGCAGCACAGATGGAGGGGGTCAATCCTCCACAACTCCTCCAGAGAGCAGGAGAACCCAGAGTTCTCAGGAACACAGGATCCTTATGAGCCACTGTTCCCAGAATGTGGTTCGATGATGCAGATTAAAGATCTGCAGCTCAGTTTCTCACTGTTCTCATTCTATGTTCATAAAACTCAGTCACCAGCTAATGTTGGCATTTTAACATGTTACTGATTACACTGTATATAAAGATGGCTCCAGAAGTCCCCCTGGTGGCTGACTGCAGTATCGGTCATAAACCTCCTCCATGTTAACAGATGGGACATGGACCAAACTATCAATGTTTGTAAAGATGTTTCTGTCGTTTCAGGTCGTTCTTCTCTCTCTGATGTTTGTTCAAGTTTCTGATCAGTTTGGTTTGAATCAGTTATTTGATATGAAAACAGGCGGAGACGTGATGATTGACAGCTGAAGTGAAACTAAAGCAGGACAAATGAACTAGAATTGTAAATTAATGCTATAACTGGAAAAACTATAATTTAATAAATTAACGGTTTTAAAGTTGTATTCGTGAGATCATCATCATCTGTGCGACCCTTGTAGTATTTTGGATTTTTGGATTATGAGCATAATAAATCTGCCCAAAATGAGCTAAACCACATGATAAATAAGAGACCAGATAAATCATAATAATATGGTTATCATGATAACTTTTAGAGACCGTCCTCGTACACAGCGAAACACTCACATCAAACTGGGCCAGAACCAAACCCAACATGTCGGGGGGAAAGTTCCCCAGAGGAGTTTCAGCTCCATTTAACGAGTTTAGCTCGTACGTTTTGTTTTATCAACATGTATCTGTTCAGTCATCGGTAACTGCAGCCCCGCCTCCACAGGACATGTGTCGTGGTCTGATTGGTTTGTGTCGGTGAGGCTGCCGACATGGAACCCGGTGAAAGAGTCCGTCTAGGTCTGTCTCTCGTTTTGTGGTCGTACGTTAAATTTATTTAGCAGACGCCCCGATAACTTTCACTGGATTTTTGTGCCTTTTTAATGTCAGTAACTATTTACACAGAGATTTTATAAAAGCCTATGAATAATTATATGGGTATAACTAATTCTTTAGGCCATAATGAAAGGTTAGTCACATAGAGATGTTGATAAGGATTCTGCAACAGTTGTAAATGTTAAGGAGCAGCTGATAAACAGGCTTTGGCCCAGACATCCTGCAGCTGTAGAAGAAAAGTCCAGTGGAGATGTTTCCCCAGTGAATTACAGAGAAGAAGACCAGTGTCTGCTGCAGGAGGATTCTACACAACCTGGCGACCCACGGGTTGTTCTTATTAATGGTTTATAACTGATCCATAGGGCATCATTCAAATATTCATTCCCTCTCTGTCCATTTAACAGCTTTTTATTACTCTAACTCTACGACTGTGTTTCTATTTTACAGATGTTGAAAAGTTTCCCAGCCTCACCTATAAAACCAGAGAGCAGGGAGTCAACGTGTGTTCGGTTCCATAAATACATCACAAGAGTGACGTCATGTTACACAACACGACTGTGGACGTACAGGCAAACACAATCCTTTCAAACTCACCAAACACAAACTGTAAAATACACATTGGCTTCATGTGCCATCTCTCCCTGAGGCCCCGGAGGCCCGCGAGGGGAGTGTGTGTCTGTGTGAGTGAGTGAGAGTGTGTGAGTGTGTGTGTGTGTGAGCGTGAGTGTGTGAGTGTGAGTGTGAGTGTGTGTGTGTGAGAGTGAGTGTGAGTGTGAGTGTGAGTGTGTGAGTGTGAGTGTGAGTGTGTGAGTGTGAGTGTGAGTGTGTGTGTGTGTGTGAGAGTGAGTGTGAGTGTGAGTGTGAGTGTGTGTGTGAGTGTGAGTGTGTGTGTGTGAGAGTGAGTGTGAGTGTGAGTGTGAGTGTGTGAGTGTGAGTGTGAGTGTGTGAGTGTGAGTGTGTGTGTGTGTGTGTGAGAGTGAGTGTGAGTGTGAGTGTGTGTGTGAGTGTGAGTGTGTGTGTGTGAGAGTGAGTGTGAGTGTGAGTGTGTGTGAGTGTGAGTGTGAGTGTGTGTGTGTGAGAGTGAGTGTGTGAGTGTGAGTGTGAGTGTGAGTGTGAGTGTGAGTGTGTGTGTGAGTGTGTGTGTGAGTGTGTGAGTGTGAGTGTGTGTGTGAGTGTGTGTGTGTGAGTGTGAGTGTGAGTGTGTGTGTGAGTGTGAGTGTGTGTGTGAGAGTGAGTGTGTGAGTGTGAGTGTGAGTGTGAGTGTGAGTGTGAGTGTGTGTGTGAGTGTGTGTGTGAGTGTGTGAGTGTGAGTGTGTGTGTGAGAGTGAGTGTGTGAGAGTGAGTGTGAGTGTGAGTGTGTGAGTGTGAGTGTGTGTGTGTGAGAGTGAGTGTGTGAGTGTGAGTGTGAGTGTGTGAGTGTGAGTGTGAGTGTGTGAGTGTGAGTGTGAGTGTGTGTGTGTGTGTGTGTGTGAGAGTGAGTGTGAGTGTGAGTGTGTGTCTGTGTGTGAGAGTGTGTGAGTGTGAGTGTGTGTGTGTGTGTGAGTGTGAGTGTGTGTGTGAGTGTGTGTGTGAGTGTGTGAGTGTGAGTGTGTGTGTGAGTGTGTGTGTGTGAGTGTGAGTGTGA
>NC_047166.1:690662-708162 GCF_009819705.1 Hippoglossus hippoglossus | reverse complement strand
AATAAATAGTCATTGTTGATTTTCAATCATGAATACTGACATCTGTAAATACACTTAAATATATGTCCCATATTATAACACTCATTCTTGCCAGAAGTGCCTTTTGAGTACTTCAAGCTTTATGTACTTATTCCTAGATTTTTATTTTTATTATTAACACGTGTGTTGTGTGTCTGCAGATGGAGAACTACAGTAAAGCTCGAACGTCGGAGCAGCCCTCGGTCTGTCCGTTCCCCGGCCTCACCCCCGACACGCCAGAGGTCCGGGTCAAAGACGGCAGCAAGATCCGCAACCTACTGCGCTACGCCCTGAGCCGCATGGAGGCCAAGTCCAGAGCAGCTGAAGAGACGGGATGCCCGGCGCCAGAGGAGGGAGGCGTGGCTGTGGAGGGACAACAGGAAGCACCGGTCCAGGCCCTCTGCAAACAGATCATCTTCACGGCGAGTGGTAAAGGCGTCTCCAAAGCCATCACCTGCGCTGAGATCGTGAAGCGGCGCGTGAAGGGGCTCCACCAGCTCACCCGGCTGCTGTACAGCACCGTGGTTGAGGTGTGGGAGCCGCTGGAGCCTGCCGCCGGCCTCGACAGTCTGACTGTCAACAGGAACCTGCCCGCCATCTGGATCCTCCTCTCCAGAGAACCGACGGACTGTGGCCAGCCCGGGTACCAGGCACCCGGGCGATACGACGCCCTGTGGGTTCAGTCTGCAAACAGGGAGGAGGGGGGCGGCATCCCCGCACAGAGACCAGGACCCAGGAGGAAGAGAGGGGGAGGAGGCGGCGAAGGCAGCAGTGGAGGCCGAGGCAGAGGAAAGAGCCCCGGACGTAAGACTGGACGATCCAGAGATGCAGCTAAATGATGTCGATTTTCAAAAACTGCATGAACAGAAAGACTGAAACGCAGAAGCAGCAGGAAGTGACATCAGTGATGCTTTATCGGCAGGAAACACGTCCAAACTACAGGAAGTCGACATGGTCACAAAGAACAGTCAAAAGTTTGGTTCAATGAACTCAACGTTTCAGTTGATTATTATTTTATTTGCTGACTGACTTTAATTTTCATTCTTGGAAACCGAAGCGAACTCGTTCAAAAGCTCTGGATCAAGTTAGTAAATTACCTGAGTTGAGGTCGTTTTGACGCCAGTTTTTAGTTTCAGAGTTGGAAGAAAGATCTAAATTGTGAAGTCTGGGATGTTAAAGCTTTTACTCAGTGAAACAATGAAAAGCCGATGGAACGTGAAGCCGTCGACTGTGACAGATCAAATCAAACTCTGGTGAATTCTCAGCAGGAATCAAGTTAATGAGCTAAACAATCTCTTAAAGCAGAAATCTGAAAAACATTTCTTCGACCTTCAGCTTTTAGCTGGTGTTTAAAAATGTTCATATGATGCAGATCATTGTTAAACTGTTCTAATGGTTTCCTGCTCTTGTTTCCTGTCTGTTGAAATGTTTGTACAGTAACAGACTGTGCCTGAAAATAACAAGTTCTGTTTATTAAAGTTGTTTTTTTAATCCTGAAATTGTGTCCTGCTGTTATAGATTGTTCTGGTTTCTTCTGGATAACAATTAGTTATTTTAGAAAAGAACTAAGAATGAGGTGAGTCTGTAGTAGTGAACAGTCTAGTAGTGAACAGTCTGTAGTAGTGAACAGTCTGCAGTAGTGAACATTGTGTAGTAGTGAGCAGTCTGTAGTAGTGAACAGTAGTAGTGAACAGTCTGTAGTAGTGAACAGTCTAGTAGTGAACAGTCTGCAGTAGTGAACATTGTGTAGTAGTGAGCAGTCTGCAGTAGTGAACATTGTGTAGTAGTGAGCAGTCTGCAGTAGTGAACATTGTGTAGTAGTGAGCAGTCTGTAGTAGTGAACAGTAGTAGTGAACAGTCTGTAGTAGTGAACAGTCTAGTAGTGAACAGTCTGCAGTAGTGAACAGTGTGTAGTAGTGAACAGTCTGTAGTAGTGAACAGTCTGTAGTAGTGAACAGTGTGTAGTAGTGAACAGTCTAGTAGTGAACAGTCTGCAGTAGTGAACATTGTGTAGTAGTGAGCAGTGTGTGGTAGTGAACAGTCTGTAGTAGTGAACAGTCTGCAGTAGTGAACAGTGTGTAGTAGTGAACAGTCTAGTAGTGAACAGTCTGCAGTAGTGAACATTGTGTAGTAGTGAGCAGTGTGTAGTAGTGAACAGTCTGTAGTAGTGAGCAGTGTGTAGTAGTGAACAGTGTGTAGTAGTGAGCAGTGTGTAGTAGTGAACAGTCTGCAGTAGTGAACATTGTGTAGTAGTGAGCAGTCTGTAGTAGTGAACAGTAGTAGTGAACAGTCTGTAGTAGTGAACAGTCTAGTAGTGAACAGTCTGCAGTAGTGAACATTGTGTAGTAGTGAGCAGTCTGCAGTAGTGAACATTGTGTAGTAGTGAGCAGTCTGCAGTAGTGAACATTGTGTAGTAGTGAGCAGTCTGTAGTAGTGAACAGTAGTAGTGAACAGTCTGTAGTAGTGAACAGTCTAGTAGTGAACAGTCTGCAGTAGTGAACAGTGTGTAGTAGTGAACAGTCTGTAGTAGTGAACAGTCTGTAGTAGTGAACAGTGTGTAGTAGTGAACAGTCTAGTAGTGAACAGTCTGCAGTAGTGAACATTGTGTAGTAGTGAGCAGTGTGTGGTAGTGAACAGTCTGTAGTAGTGAACAGTCTGCAGTAGTGAACAGTGTGTAGTAGTGAACAGTCTAGTAGTGAACAGTCTGCAGTAGTGAACATTGTGTAGTAGTGAGCAGTGTGTAGTAGTGAACAGTCTGTAGTAGTGAGCAGTGTGTAGTAGTGAACAGTGTGTAGTAGTGAGCAGTGTGTAGTAGTGAACAGTCTGCAGTAGTGAACATTGTGTAGTAGTGAGCAGTCTGCAGTAGTGAACAGTCTGTAGTAGTGAACAGTGTGTAGTAGTGAACATTGTGTAGTAGTGAACAGTCTGTAGTAGTGAACAGTGTGTAGTAGTGAACAGTCTGCAGTAGTGAACATTGTGTAGTAGTGAACAGTCTGTAGTAGTGAACAGTCTGCAGTAGTGAACATTGTGTAGTAGTGAACAGTGTGTAGTAGTGAACAGTGTGTAGTAGTGAACAGTCTAGTAGTGAGCAGTGTGTAGTAGTGAACAGTCTGCAGTAGTGAACATTGTGTAGTAGTGAGCAGTCTGCAGTAGTGAACAGTCTGTAGTAGTGAACAGTGTGTAGTAGTGAACATTGTGTAGTAGTGAACAGTCTGTAGTAGTGAACAGTGTGTAGTAGTGAACAGTCTGCAGTAGTGAACATTGTGTAGTAGTGAACAGTCTGCAGTAGTGAACATTGTGTAGTAGTGAACATTGTGTAGTAGTGAACAGTCTGTAGTAGTGAACAGTCTGCAGTAGTGAACATTGTGTAGTAGTGAACAGTGTGTAGTAGTGAACAGTGTGTAGTAGTGAACAGTCTAGTAGTGAGCAGTGTGTAGTAGTGAACAGTCTGCAGTAGTGAACATTGTGTAGTAGTGAGCAGTCTGCAGTAGTGAACAGTCTGTAGTAGTGAACAGTGTGTAGTAGTGAACATTGTGTAGTAGTGAACAGTCTGTAGTAGTGAACAGTGTGTAGTAGTGAACAGTCTGCAGTAGTGAACATTGTGTAGTAGTGAACAGTGTGTAGTAGTGAACAGTCTGCAGTAGTGAACATTGTGTAGTAGTGAACAGTCTAGTAGTGAACAGTCTGCAGTAGTGAACATTGTGTAGTAGTGAACATTGTGTAGTAGTGAGCAGTGTGTAGTAGTGAACAGTCTGTAGTAGTGAGCAGTGTGTAGTAGTGAACAGTCTGTAGTAGTGAACAGTGTGTAGTAGTGAACAGTCTGCAGTAGTGAACATTGTGTAGTAGTGAACAGTCTAGTAGTGAACAGTCTGCAGTAGTGAACATTGTGTAGTAGTGAGCAGTGTGTAGTAGTGAACAGTCTGTAGTAGTGAGCAGTGTGTAGTAGTGAACAGTCTGTAGTAGTGAACAGTCTGCAGTAGTGAGCAGTCTGTAGTAGTGAACAGTGTGTAGTAGTGAACAGTCTGTAGTAGTGAACAGTCTGTAGTAGTGAACAGTGTGTAGTAGTGAACAGTGTGTAGTAGTGAACAGTCTGTAGTAGTGAACATTGTGTAGTAGTGAGCAGTCTGCAGTAGTGAGCAGTCTGTAGTAGTGAACAGTCTGTAGTAGTGAGCAGTCTGCAGTAGTGAGCAGTCTGTAGTAGTGAACAGTGTGTAGTAGTGAACAGTCTGTAGTAGTGAACAGTCTGTAGTAGTGAACAGTGTGTAGTAGTGAACAGTCTGTAGTAGTGAGCAGTCTGTAGTAGTGAACAGTGTGTAGTAGTAAACAGTCTGTAGTAGTGAACAGTCTGTAGTAGTGAACAGTCTGTAGTAGTGAACAGTGTGTAGTAGTGAACAGTGTGTAGTAGTGAACAGTCTGTGGTAGTGAACAGTCTGTGGTAGTGAACAGTCTGTAGTAGTGAACAGTCTGTAGTAGTGAACAGTCTGTAGTAGTGAGCAGTCTGTAGTAGTGAACAGTCTGTAGTAGTGAACTGTGTAGTAGTGAGCAGTCTGTAGTAGTGAGCAGTGTGTAGTAGTGAACAGTCTGTAGTAGTGAACAGTGTGTAGTAGTGAACAGTCTGTAGTAGTGAACAGTCTGCAGTAGTGAGCAGTCTGTAGTAGTGAACAGTCTGTAGTAGTGAACAGTGTGTAGTAGTGAGCAGTCTGTAGTAGTGAGCAGTCTGCAGTAGTGAACAGTCTGTAGTAGTGAGCAGTCTGTAGTAGTGAGCAGTCTGTAGTAGTGAACAGTCTGTAGTAGTGAGCAGTCTGCAGTAGTGAGCAGTCTGTAGTAGTGAGCAGTCTGTAGTAGTGAGCAGTGTGTAGTAGTGAGCAGTCTGTAGTAGTGAGCAGTCTGTAGTAGTGAACAGTCTGTAGTAGTGAGCAGTCTGCAGTAGTGAACAGTCTGTAGTAGTGAGCAGTCTGTAGTAGTGAACAGTCTGTAGTAGTGAACAGTCTGTAGTAGTGAGCAGTCTGTAGTAGTGAACAGTCTGTAGTAGTGAGCAGTCTGTAGTAGTGAACAGTCTGTAGTAGTGAACAGTCTGTAGTAGTGAGCAGTCTGTAGTAGTGAACAGTCTGTAGTAGTGAGCAGTCTGTAGTAGTGAACAGTAGTAGTGAACAGTCTGTAGTAGTGAACAGTCTAGTAGTGAACAGTCTGCAGTAGTGAACAGTGTGTAGTAGTGAACAGTCTGTAGTAGTGAACAGTCTGTAGTAGTGAACAGTGTGTAGTAGTGAACAGTCTAGTAGTGAACAGTCTGCAGTAGTGAACATTGTGTAGTAGTGAGCAGTGTGTAGTAGTGAACAGTCTGTAGTAGTGAACAGTCTGCAGTAGTGAACAGTGTGTAGTAGTGAACAGTCTAGTAGTGAACAGTCTGCAGTAGTGAACATTGTGTAGTAGTGAGCAGTGTGTAGTAGTGAACAGTCTGTAGTAGTGAGCAGTGTGTAGTAGTGAACAGTGTGTAGTAGTGAGCAGTGTGTAGTAGTGAACAGTCTGCAGTAGTGAACATTGTGTAGTAGTGAGCAGTCTGCAGTAGTGAACAGTCTGTAGTAGTGAACAGTGTGTAGTAGTGAACATTGTGTAGTAGTGAACAGTCTGTAGTAGTGAACAGTGTGTAGTAGTGAACAGTCTGCAGTAGTGAACATTGTGTAGTAGTGAACAGTCTGTAGTAGTGAACAGTCTGCAGTAGTGAACATTGTGTAGTAGTGAACAGTGTGTAGTAGTGAACAGTGTGTAGTAGTGAACAGTCTAGTAGTGAGCAGTGTGTAGTAGTGAACAGTCTGCAGTAGTGAACATTGTGTAGTAGTGAGCAGTCTGCAGTAGTGAACAGTCTGTAGTAGTGAACAGTGTGTAGTAGTGAACATTGTGTAGTAGTGAACAGTCTGTAGTAGTGAACAGTGTGTAGTAGTGAACAGTCTGCAGTAGTGAACATTGTGTAGTAGTGAACAGTCTGCAGTAGTGAACATTGTGTAGTAGTGAACATTGTGTAGTAGTGAACAGTCTGTAGTAGTGAACAGTCTGCAGTAGTGAACATTGTGTAGTAGTGAACAGTGTGTAGTAGTGAACAGTGTGTAGTAGTGAACAGTCTAGTAGTGAGCAGTGTGTAGTAGTGAACAGTCTGCAGTAGTGAACATTGTGTAGTAGTGAGCAGTCTGCAGTAGTGAACAGTCTGTAGTAGTGAACAGTGTGTAGTAGTGAACATTGTGTAGTAGTGAACAGTCTGTAGTAGTGAACAGTGTGTAGTAGTGAACAGTCTGCAGTAGTGAACATTGTGTAGTAGTGAACAGTGTGTAGTAGTGAACAGTCTGCAGTAGTGAACATTGTGTAGTAGTGAACAGTCTAGTAGTGAACAGTCTGCAGTAGTGAACATTGTGTAGTAGTGAACATTGTGTAGTAGTGAGCAGTGTGTAGTAGTGAACAGTCTGTAGTAGTGAGCAGTGTGTAGTAGTGAACAGTCTGTAGTAGTGAACAGTGTGTAGTAGTGAACAGTCTGCAGTAGTGAACATTGTGTAGTAGTGAACAGTCTAGTAGTGAACAGTCTGCAGTAGTGAACATTGTGTAGTAGTGAGCAGTGTGTAGTAGTGAACAGTCTGTAGTAGTGAGCAGTGTGTAGTAGTGAACAGTCTGTAGTAGTGAACAGTCTGCAGTAGTGAGCAGTCTGTAGTAGTGAACAGTGTGTAGTAGTGAACAGTCTGTAGTAGTGAACAGTCTGTAGTAGTGAACAGTGTGTAGTAGTGAACAGTGTGTAGTAGTGAACAGTCTGTAGTAGTGAACATTGTGTAGTAGTGAGCAGTCTGCAGTAGTGAGCAGTCTGTAGTAGTGAACAGTCTGTAGTAGTGAGCAGTCTGCAGTAGTGAGCAGTCTGTAGTAGTGAACAGTGTGTAGTAGTGAACAGTCTGTAGTAGTGAACAGTCTGTAGTAGTGAACAGTGTGTAGTAGTGAACAGTCTGTAGTAGTGAGCAGTCTGTAGTAGTGAACAGTGTGTAGTAGTAAACAGTCTGTAGTAGTGAACAGTCTGTAGTAGTGAACAGTGTGTAGTAGTGAACAGTGTGTAGTAGTGAACAGTCTGTGGTAGTGAACAGTCTGTGGTAGTGAACAGTCTGTAGTAGTGAACAGTCTGTAGTAGTGAACAGTCTGTAGTAGTGAGCAGTCTGTAGTAGTGAACAGTCTGTAGTAGTGAACTGTGTAGTAGTGAGCAGTCTGTAGTAGTGAGCAGTGTGTAGTAGTGAACAGTCTGTAGTAGTGAACAGTGTGTAGTAGTGAACAGTCTGTAGTAGTGAACAGTCTGCAGTAGTGAGCAGTCTGTAGTAGTGAACAGTCTGCAGTAGTGAACAGTGTGTAGTAGTGAGCAGTCTGTAGTAGTGAGCAGTCTGCAGTAGTGAACAGTCTGTAGTAGTGAGCAGTCTGTAGTAGTGAGCAGTCTGTAGTAGTGAACAGTCTGTAGTAGTGAACAGTCTGTAGTAGTGAGCAGTCTGCAGTAGTGAGCAGTCTGTAGTAGTGAGCAGTCTGTAGTAGTGAGCAGTGTGTAGTAGTGAGCAGTCTGTAGTAGTGAGCAGTCTGTAGTAGTGAACAGTCTGTAGTAGTGAGCAGTCTGCAGTAGTGAACAGTCTGTAGTAGTGAGCAGTCTGTAGTAGTGAACAGTCTGTAGTAGTGAACAGTCTGTAGTAGTGAACAGTCTGTAGTAGTGAGCAGTCTGTAGTAGTGAACAGTCTGTAGTAGTGAGCAGTCTGTAGTAGTGAACAGTCTGTAGTAGTGAACAGTCTGTAGTAGTGAGCAGTCTGTAGTAGTGAACAGTCTGTAGTAGTGAACAGTCTGTAGTAGTGAGCAGTCTGTAGTAGTGAACAGTCTGTAGTAGTGAACAGTCTGTAGTAGTGAGCAGTCTGTAGTAGTGAACAGTCTGTAGTAGTGAGCAGTCTGCAGTAGTGAACAGTCTGTAGTAGTGAGCAGTCTGTAGTAGTGAACAGTCTGTAGTAGTGAGCAGTCTGCAGTAGTGAGCAGTCTGTAGTAGTGAGCAGTCTGTAGTAGTGAACAGTCTGTAGTAGTGAGCAGTCTGCAGTAGTGAGCAGTCTGTAGTAGTGAGCAGTCTGCAGTAGTGAGCAGTCTGTAGTAGTGAGCAGTCTGTAGTAGTGAGCAGTCTGCAGTAGTGAGCAGTCTGTAGTAGTGAGCAGTCTGTAGTAGTGAACAGTCTGCAGTAGTGAGCAGTCTGTAGTAGTGAGCAGTCTGTGCTGAGGATCTGGTGGCACCTTGATCTCTTTATCTCCTCAGTGAGTCTCAGCTGAGCACGTGAGGATTAGTTTCTCTGCAGCAGGAGGATCAGATCAGTGGAACAATGGTGAACGATGGACGCTCGGAGCTGCTGCTCCTGCTGCTGCTGGTCTGCCGGCTGACGGTCGGCCCGGTGCTGGCTCAGGTCCGCCACCCTCTTCCTGTACTCTGGATGATGCCGGTCAGCTCCGGGCAGGGGGGGGTGAACCTGACGGCCGGACTGGGTGCAGCCGTCACCTTGGCTCTGCAGGACCTGAAGAAACAACCACCACCGCTGGGAAACTATGATCTTCAGCTCCAGCTGCTGGACTCACAGGTGGGTCTCAGACCTGTGGACTCACTGACGGACACTTAACTGTCACAAGGTCCCTAACAACAGATATTCACCATCTTATCCTATATTATAAAACATGTCCCATCAGCTTACATGGAAGAGGCGGGGTTTATGACCTGTATTGCAGCCAGCCACCAGGGGGTGAAATAGATTTTGTCATGTCATCCATCTGTTGTGTTTTTGTCATGTTCTGCAGTGCGATCCTGCGAAATCGCTTAAAGCTTTGTTCGACGCAATGTGGGCGGGGCCAAAGTACCTGATGGTGTTTGGAGGGGTGTGTCCAGGGGTGACGTCACTGATCGCTCGCTCGCTGCCTGCTCTCAACCTGGTGCAGGTACATTTACACCTCTGGCTTCTACAAAAATACACCAGTCACTGTGATTCACTAGACTTTGTAAATGTTTTACGAGGACGTGAATGTTGCTCACGTTTGTTGTTCATGTGAAAACTCTGCATCAGCTGCTGTTGTTGTCTTGACGACAGTGTTCTGTGTCCTCGGACGCTCCAGGTGTCGTTTGCGGCGGCGTCCCCCAGCCTGGCCAACAGGAAGTGGTACGGGAACTTGTTCAGCACGATGCCGTCAGACCGAGCTGTGAACCAGGCCACGGTCAAACTGCTGCAGCGCCACCACTGGACCAGAGTCGGCATCGTCACGCAGGAAACAACCAGACTCTCACAGGTGATGATGATGGTGACCTCCTGACCTTTCATCTGACATCATCAGGTCACTACTCCTGGACCATTATGACCCTTTACAAAAGACTAATTGTTGTTAGACCCATACTTTGTAATTAAATCACCGTATTAAGACTCCATCACATTCAATAATTACATATAAAATCCAACACCTCAGGGTGAATCTGCAGCTACAGTCACACACTGATGAAAACACAAAGTTTCTTCTGCTCACCAAGAGGCCACGTGCACACTCACCTGTGCTCCATCAGCCTCTGCTGAGGTGCTCTCCCCTGGATTTGCCAAATTAAGCCTGAGTCCTAGTGCCCCCCCCCCACATGAGGAACCGCCCACCTTTGATCAGATGATTCTTTTTCACATGTATGTAAATGTCCTGACATCGAGCCTGCAAGGTCCAAGATGGTTTGAAACACTAGGTGGCGTAATGAGTCAACACATAAAAAGCAACATGTCTGATCAGTCACATTTAGGTTTCAGCTCTGTGAAGAATCTGTGAAATGATTCAATATTCGTCCACACTGATAAAACTCCAGATGAAGAAGGATCTGATGCGACAGCTGCTGAAGGTCGAAGTTCAGCCTGTTTCCACGGAGACCGTCTCTGAGGACGTCTGCAGCAGCCTGAAGAGACTGAAGGTGCGTCAGTAGGAAACATCTCATTCGAGTCACGTGAACAAACTACTCGTGTTGTTCAGTGAAGATTTAACTGATGAAAATGCATGTGACAGATTCAGGACTGAAATATTTGCTAATGTCGTTTTTTGCAGGATCTTGACGTTCGGATCATCATCGCTCAGTTTGAAGAAGATTCTGTGTCTGAGGTTTTCTGCTGTGTGAGTTCAGACGTCACAATGGGTTTCATCAGCTGTCTGATAGCTGGAAGCATTACACACAAACTAGTGGAAGGATCATGAGAGAAGAACTCATTCAAGTTTGGTTCTGATTCAGGGTTTGTTTTTCTCTTTCTTTAACATTGTGAGATTTGATGCTTTCCAACATTCTCACTAATTTCTCAGAGAAAACTCGGACATGATTAGAGGACTGATGTTAATGAGTGTGTGTGCATCTTGATTGGATTTGACTTGGAGGAGCTATGAGTCCAGTGGTTTGTTTCTCTGTGACCTTCAGGCGTACAGGCTGAACCTGTTTGGGTCTCGTTACCAGTGGATGGTTGTTGATGGAGGAACCGGCGGGTGGAGGCTGGGGGGGCACGTCTCTGGCTGTACGACCACCAGCGTCCTGACGGCTGCAGACGGATCCATCAGGCTGCAGATCAGACCGCTCAGCGACACCAACACACCCGGAGTCTCTGGACGGGTCAGGAAGTAAAGATGAAAAGATGGAGCACTTTGATTGGACCGTGTTGTAACCGTGACCTTTGTCCCGCAGACGGCTCAGAACTACCAGGACGCCTACCTCCAACAGCTGATCCAGGAGGGGGCCCCGCTCAGCGCCCTCCATGCCTTTGCCTACGACACCGTGTGGGTGGCTGCCTCCGCTCTGGCTCAGGTGATGGAGGCCGTGAAGCACCGAGAGAAGTACAGCGCCAAGAGGAACGTGACGGTCAGCGAGGACGAGGTGCAGAAGATGCTGCTGGAGGCCGTGAAGAAAACACAGTTTGAAGGCGTCACGGTGAGAAACTGTGACCTTCTGACCCCTGAAGGGAAAATATACAGATATATTCAGAGAGAAAACATCACCTGTGTGGTCGTGTTACTGTAACCAATCCTATACTAATACTGTCAGTACTCGTCTTGTTACTAGTACTCAGTACTGGTACTTTGACCAGTGCTAGTACCAAGCCAGCACTAGTACTAGTAATGATGCTATCGATATTTGTACTGCACACTGGTACCAATACCGGTACTAATACAGTGAATGTTACTTATGATTCTGCATAACTACTTTAACCTGTACTAGTCGAGATACTGTAACTGGTACTGGTACCAGTACTGCAGGTTTGTACTTTAACTGGTACTTTTGAAATGTATATACAGTAGATTTATATAAATTAGATGTTTGACATGTAGATGTGTAGATTGACACGGCTCATGTGTGACAGTCATGCTTTTTTTTCAGGGACCAGTTTTCTTCAGAAACGGAGAAAGACCGACGAGCATCGAACTGATTCAGTTCCAAGGTGATGAAACATGTTCCTGCTCAGTAACGACTGACATCATCATATTCAGCTCATGTACAGTGTGTGTGTGTGTGTGTGTGTGTGTGTGTGTGTGTGTGTGTGTGTGTGTGTGTGTGTGTGTGTGTGTGTGTGTGTGTGTGAGCAGGCAGCAGTGGTGTGTTGGTGGGTGAGTTCAGTTCAGAAACACAACAGCTCCGACTGAGGAACCACCTTCTGAAGTTTAAAGGTCAGAAAGTAATTTTATTTTGAAAGCTGCTTTCTCGCTGTTTTACCTTATTTTAAGTTACATTTTTTGAGTTTCTAGATTTTATTTCCAGTCTTTCTTTCATTAGAATGAATAAAATGAAAACAAATAAATGTTTTCACAGAAATGAGGTGAATGTTCTTGGTGTCCTGCAGGTGGAGGACCAGCCAGAGATCAGACCCTGGTGCGTCCGCAGCGTCGTCACGTGAAGCTTCTTCAGTACAGCATCGTTTCCTCGGCTGCAGCTGTGACCATCATCATCGCTCTGATGCTCCTCTGCTTCATCATCTTCCACCGCAAACACTGGTACGTCTGTACGTTCACATCTGTGTCGCCTGTCGCACGCTGAGCTGTGACTCCTCCTTCAGGCTGCTGAGGTCCGGCAGCGTGTCCCAGGACCAGCTGCTCCTGCTGGGCGTCCTCCTCTCCTCCTCCTCAGTCCTGGTCTCTGGTGTGGACGGAGCCTCGGTGTCTGACGGGACGTTTGAGATTCTCTGTTCTGTGAGTTTGAAGAATGAAAAGTACTCTCACGTACACACGGGTTTATAAACATCGCTCGTCCTTCTCAGGGAAAATGAATCCCAGTGGGTCAGTGAGATGATGATTTGTTGCCGTGGTGACGACTGTTCACAGTCCTCAGGTCAGATCTCAGCAGGAGACTGACGTTGTCAAGATGAATTTAAAGATCTACGCAGGAAACCTTCAGTGTTCTTCCTGTTGCTGCTGCAGGCTGGTGTGTGGACTCTGTGTGTGGGTCACACTGTGTCCTTCACCGTGCTCCTCATCAGAACATGGACTCTTTATTCTCTCTGCACAGTCAAGCTGAAGGTACGACTCATCTTCTTCAACTGCTCAAACCCAATGTTGTGAGAAAAGTCTCATTCTGTCCTGTGGCGTCATCGACAGCAGCGGAGTCGCAGCAGCCGCCTCCTGCTCTGGATGCTCCTGATGGACGTGTTGGTTTTAACCTCCTGGCAGATCCTGGACCCGCTCAGACGGGTGGTGCTGCAGCATCACGTAGAGGTGACCACGCTTCTCATCATAAACACCATGTGTTTTTATCACACTGGCAGAAATGAATACGAACTCTATTTGTCTGCAGACGGACCCGTCGGACCAGGACGTCCTGGTTCAGCCGTTCTCTGAACACTGCGGCTGCAGCCACATGGAGCTGTGGCTAACTGCTGTTTACGGATACAGAGGCCCCCTGCTGGTCAGTGATGACTTTACAGTTGTGGGTTTGGTGTCTTTAAATAAAATAATAAAATAAAACCTTGTTTCTTTCCTCAGGGTCTGGGATGTTTCCTGGCCTGGAACATCAGGTCGGTGCAGACGGACCATCCAGCTGTCAGCGGTCAACGTCTGGCGCTGAGCATGTTTGCAGTGACGGTGTTCAGTGGGTCAGGAGTGTTGGGGTCACTGCTGACGTCCCACAATCCTCCTCTTCAGTTCTGTCTGAGCAGCGTGCTCATCCTCTGCTGTAACATCTGCATCCTGATTGGCCTGTTTGGACCGACGGTCAGCGGCTCGGCCTTGACGTTCATTTTCAAACACTGAGAACTCCCTGACTGACGAGAGGGTTTTTAATGTGTCTGCAGATTTTACACGTGAGGCTGAACAGCAGCAAACTGCAGCCGCCGTGTGAGCTGCAGGTGGAGGCAGCAGAGGAGGAAGACGAGGAGCAGCTGAGCAGGTTGAACCGACAGCTGAAGAGTCGAACGTCACAGGTGAGGAAACGTCAGAGGAACCTTCAGGACTGATTCTGTTCAGGTGCTCAGGTCGAGCACCAGAGACAATCGCTTCAGATTCAACTCTGTCATTACATTTTATATCCAAACCGTCAAAGGTCAACTTCACTGTGAAATATGGTCAAAACACTTGTGATCATCATTTGATGCCACGAGGAGCAGAAGTTGCATCCTGGAACATGAAAGCTCCACTTTCTTCACTGTTCTTCCTCGTTTGTCGTCTCCTCTGCAGCTCGATGCAGAAATAGAAACCATCACCATGCAGCTGTCGTCAGAGTCCGAGATCCTCCACCATGTGCCGAGATCAGACCACGGTAACCACAAACACGACAAAACTACACAACGGATGAAAGCTGCAGCTGAATATTAAATATTACAGACGTGTGGAGCTGGTGCAGCCGCTCCTCCTCCTCCTCCTCCTCCTCCTCAGTGGATGTTTTTCTCCTTCATGTCTTAACTGTTTGTTCTTCCTCCTGCAGCTGAGCTCAGATCTGTGAGCTGGAATAATGAAGCTCGTGCTGACGACAGAAACCCGGAGAAGAAGCTGTCGAGTCCAGAGGACGTCAACGCTCCTGAGCTGTGAGTTCAGAGCAGATGTGGTCCCCTGATTAGTCTGATGATGTCACAACACCAACCACAGAGCTGATGGTTTGGTATGAGAGCCGCTCGCTCTGTGTTCTGAGGTGGACACACGACCTCTGGTGTCCTTTGTGTTTGTTGGCTGAAGAGTTCGATTCTGTGGGAGACGATGAGACGATGAGACGATGAGACGATGACGCGAGCACTTTCTATTTGTGTCTGATTTCTCTCAGCGTCCAGCGGCGTCTGTCCGTGCAGCTCCCGATCCTCCATCACTCCTACCTGCCCGTCATCGGCGGCGTGCCCTCCAGCAGCTCCAGTCTGTTCGGCAGCCGGGAGGCCTTCGTTCACCACGACGCCATCGTGACCACGATAACATCCTGTCCACCTGGCGGCCATGTTACTGCTGAACCAATCAGACGACAGCAGTGACCTGAAGCTGCAGACTGAGAACTCAAGACATTTTATATTTATTATTATACATGACTCATCGGTCTGATGTTCTCATTGGTCTGATGATCTCATTGGTCTGATGTTCTCATTGGTCTGATGATCTCATTGGTCTGATGTCCTCATTGGTCTGATGTTCTCATTGGTCTGATGATCTCATTGGTCTGATGTTCTCATTGGTCTGATGTTCTCATCGGTCTGATGATCTCATTGGTCTGATGATCTCATTGGTCTGATGTTCTCATTGGTCTGATGTTCTCATTGGTCTGATGATCTCATTGGTCTGATGATCTCATTGGTCTGATGTCCTCATTGGTCTGATGATCTCATTGGTCTGATGATCTCATTGGTCTGATGATCTCATTGGTCTGATGTTCTGATCGGTCTGATGTTCTCATTGGTCTGATGTTCTCATTGGTCTGATGATCTCATTGGTCTGATGTTCTCATTGGTCTGATGTCCTCATTGGTCTGATGTTCTCATTGGTCTGATGTCCTCATTGGTCTGATGTCCTCATTGGTCTGATGATCTCATTGGTCTGATGTCCTCATTGGTCTGATGATCTCATTGGTCTGATGTTCTCATTGGTCTGATGTCCTCATTGGTCTGATGTCCTCATTGGTCTTGTTTCTTCTTCCTGTTTGCTCCGTGTGTTGGTTTCTCTGTTTCCTCTCATCACGATCGTTTGTGCACGAGAACAAACGGCTGCTTGAAGCTGTGTAATCGGTTGTGATGACGCCTGCAGAGATTATGTCACCACACTGGACGATTCATCCACTCGTTACACAGAGATTATGCAATTCAGCCGAATGTTTGTCCACTTGGATCAGAGACAAACTCATTTTGTGTTTGAATCTAAAACAGGTTTTCATCAACTGGAGGTGAATCTGTTTTTACTGAACTTGTACAAAACTATTCTCTCACAAACAAAGTTACTCCTGCAGAGGTCACAGTCCCACTGAGACACTGAGACAGAGTGAGACAGACTGAGACAGACTGAGACAGAGTGAGACACACTGAGACAGAGTGAGACACACTGAGACACTGAGACACACTGAGACACACTGAGACAGAGTGAGACACACTGAGACACTGAGACACACTGAGACAGACTGAGACAGAGTGAGACAGAGTGAGACACACTGAGACAGAGTGAGACACACTGAGACACACTGAGACAGAGTGAGACAGACTGAGACAGAGTGAGACACACTGAGACAGAGTGAGACACACTGAGACACACTGAGACAGAGTGAGACAGACTGAGACACACTGAGACAGAGTGAGACAGACTGAGACAGAGTGAGACACACTGAGACAGAGTGAGACACACTGAGACACACTGAGACAGAGTGAGACAGAGTGA
Organism: Hippoglossus hippoglossus; assembly: GCF_009819705.1. Lineage (NCBI taxonomy): Eukaryota > Metazoa > Chordata > Actinopteri > Pleuronectiformes > Pleuronectidae > Hippoglossus > Hippoglossus hippoglossus. The sequence goes on along the minus strand of NC_047166.1, from coordinate 692,293 downwards.
GACACACTGAGACACACTGAGACACACTGAGACAGAGTGAGACAGAGTGAGACACACTGAGACACACTGAGACAGAGTGAGACACACTGAGACAGACTGAGACACACTGAGACACACTGAGACAGAGTGAGACAGACTGAGACACACTGAGACAGAGTGAGACACACTGAGACAGACTGAGACTGACTGAGACAGACTGAGACACACTGAGACACACTGAGACAGAGTGAGACAGACTGAGACAGACTGAGACACACTGAGACAGAGTGAGACAGAGTGAGACAGACTGAGACACACTAAGACAGAGTGAGACACACTGAGACACACTGAGACACACAGACAGACTGAGACACACTGAGACAGACTGAGACAGAGTGAGACACACTGAGACAGAGTGAGACAGAGTGAGACACACTGAGACACACTGAGACAGAGTGAGACACACTGAGACAGACTGAGACAGACTGAGACAGAGTGAGACACACTGAGACAGACTGAGACACACTGAGACAGACTGAGACCAACTGAGACACACTGAGACAGACTGAGACAGAGTGAGACACACTGAGACAGAGTGAGACAGAGTGAGACACACTGAGACACACTGAGACAGAGTGAGACACACTGAGACAGACTGAGACACACTGAGACAGACTGAGACACACTGAGACAGAGTGAGACAGAGTGAGACAGAGTGAGACAGACTGAGACAGAGTGAGACACACTGAGACACACTGAGACAGAGTGAGACACACTGAGACACACTGAGACACACAGACAGACTGAGACACACTGAGACAGACTGAGACAGAGTGAGACACACTGAGACAGAGTGAGACAGAGTGAGACACACTGAGACACACTGAGACAGAGTGAGACACACTGAGACAGACTGAGACACACTGAGACACACTGAGACAGACTGAGACACAGGAAAACATCTGTATCTTTAAACGTTCCACGTCTTCACCAGCTGCTCTGAACACACGATTCTTCGGGGGGGAAGGACACGTTTGTCGGCTGCATTTGAAGGAGACTTTCAAATGCAGCCTCTGAAGGACGCAGCCTCTGAAGGACGCAGCCTCTGAAGGACGCAGCCTCTGAAGGACGCAGCCCTGAGACGCAGCTTTAGTCAGTACTCACAGAGGAGGCAGCAGAGCGCCCCCTGTGTGCTGCTGCAGGAATCAGGACCAGTCCTGGAGACGTCATGGTGGAGTCAGGAGAACCAGCAGGAACCAGTCGTCTCTGCCCCGCCCACCTAAGATCTGATAGGTCACAGCTTCACCCTGATTGACACTGACTGACACCTGTCTAACCAATAATCAAAGAGAAAACCACCTGAAGCGTCTCATTGAAAGAAGAAGAAGAAAATAAACGGAATTTAATAAAAACAAACTGTTGATGGTGAAGAATTCGTTTACCAGGAAATCCAGAAACGCTTCGTTCATCTTCTCTAACAGAACTCGTTAAGGACACAGGAAGTCGAGTACATGATGAACACTGCTGCTAACAGATTAGCATGCTAGCAGATGGGTAACGTGATGTAGGAAACAAAGATGAGACAGGAAATATCAAGATTTTCTCAGATTTATTATAAAACTACAATTAAAAACAAAATATTCACTTATTAT